>NC_052475.1:22950756-23150025 GCF_009730915.1 Dioscorea cayenensis subsp. rotundata | reverse complement strand
AAAAAAAGTCCACCAGAAGTGATTATAACAACAAAAAAAGACAAATACAAATATGGCCCCTAGGTCTAGAGAGAGTTAGCTCCTAAGGTATAGCCAATCCAAGCAAACTAGGTGCCAGCGAATGACACCATCAGGATCATTATCAGGGTTGTGTACATCACACATGGAAGGCGTTGAGAACAAGATACTCCTCCTAACCGTAGTTGATGAAGTGATGATTCCTACGGTTTGGTTTTTTTATTGTAGGAGGTGCAAAAACCAAAAAGGAACATATGACTGATATTCAGTAATAAAAAAAATAATGAGGTCGCTATAGAAATAAAAATGCAATCATTTCTTCCGAGTAAAAATTAGCCATATAATATCCTTACAAGCAAGGACATTATCATCCAAGTCCAAGGCCCTTATACCAATCATCCCAAAGATCAGTTATCTAGTTATATACGTGTGTTACTTAGACCTAGAATCTATGCAAAGTGATTTCAAATAGCGGTTACAGTAGAAAATTATTATTATTTAGATTTACCGTTTATAGCCTGCAAGTGTATATTTATTATTTACTAATTACACTAATAATATTTTTAATTAAATTAATTAATATTGATATAAATATATAAGTTTTGAGCTCTCATCCTAACAATTGAATCTTTTATACTGAATTAAATTAGAAAAAGAATTGAATTTGTATCTAACATAACTAAAAATAGGTCAATATATGCTAAAAACCAAATTAATATATTATTAACTATTTAACTTAATAAATATAGAGATACATATATTCATGTGCATGTTAATTTCCACAGATACAAACTTTTAAAATCATATCTAATGTCAAATTCTAAATATTTCCAACTCATGGTTTCTTGGCAATAAACCAATCTATTATGTTTGCCCTCTATAGGACTCCAGTTCCGTCTTTAAAGACCCAACTGGCTTCTAGCTTCTTAATATCATTTCTATGAAAGGTTCATTCAACAATTTGAAGATCATTTATTAATTAAAAGATTGATGACCTTCTGTTTTTTTTTTTAGAATTACGTATAAGCTAGGGTATCTGCAGGATTTATAAATATACTATGAACCTTCATCTCTGAGAGAGTCAACTCTTAGTCTTCACAGTGCATAGACTAGCAGATCCAATTATTAATTAAAAAAATACTAATCATTTTAACATCATGAGAGATTGGTACTTCATTATCATCTCCAATAAGATAGGTATAATATCCGAATTGGTCGCTCTACTTTTCTCTCTTTTTCTTTTTTGTCCCTCTACTCAAAAATGTGCCATACTAATCCTCACTCTGCTTTTGAAAATAACCCAACTTAGTCCCTTTACCTTTAATCTCTTCTCATCTAGTCCCTATACTCTTGAAAATACAGTCACTAATTGACCATAGAAGGGATTAAGTAGAACCATTTTCAAGACTAGAGGGATTAGTAGGGCGAATTTCTGAATAGAGTGACCAAAAAAACAAGAGAGAAATGTAGAGGGACCAATTCGGATATTATACCATACATAGCCTCTCTACATTTCTCTTAAAAAAATTGGCAGTATTTATCTCTAATTAAAACAAATAACTTGCAAAACAGGAATTTTTTTTAATAATTACCTAATGCTAAACAAGAGCACAAACAGAATATATAGCTTGGTGTTTTCTATATCTGTATGATAACACAAACAGAAGCGCCATTACATAATCACCACTCACAATTATTTATGCAAGTATTGTGGCAATTTTCTCACCCTATTTCACTACTAACCAAGTGGCTTCAAGTCACAGAACTTGATAAAAGGAAAGACAGGTTCAGAAAAGGATCCATTTAACACACCCAATGCAATAAGTTTGTTGGCAGCATCAGTAGTATGAACGCCATCCCAACTCACATAATTCTCTGGATCTTTACAAGGACTAGCAGTAATTTGTTTGCCATCAATCACCTTGGTATTCCCACAAAACACTTGTTTGTTGAAGTTATACTCTCCACCATATCCACAACAAGCTTTAGTCCCATAAACAAGACCTGAAATTGAAAACTCAGAAAGTGAGCATATAACTGAATTAAAATTTTTTTGAGAAGAATATTCGAAGTAGAAGAAGAAGGAGGTGACTGATCATGACCATGGTCTTTAGGGTGTTGAAAGAGATCAAGCTTGATGGAATGAGTGTCAACATAAACAATGGTAGCATCAGGGAGTAGATTTCTTGTTTCAGAGAGTTTTTCTTTAAGCATTTTGTTGTAGTTCTGTGCTTCATTGTTGTAGGAAATCATGCAGCCATACATGTCCAAGTCTGAGTTGTTGTGAGGCAGGTAAGTGAGGAATGCTGGGTAGCATCCTATTGGAGCCATGTTGAACACCATGAAAGTTCGCCCTCCAAGCTCGTTGTATAACTCCTGTGTATATATATATATATATATGCATATTATAGATGATAGTTTTAGATATCAAATTAAGGAGTTATATTTGATATAGAATCAGAGCTAACACAACTCATATAATTAACCTCTATTCCAGCTGAGATCTGTAATGCCATTTGAGGGAGGTATTGTTTGACGCCTTGAATACCAATCGTTGCCAACTTACCAGTGAAGTCATTCTGGCCAATATCAAAAATGTAGAGAGCTTTATTGAAGATGTCTTTAGGTGGAAGATAATCCCCTGTAAATACAAATTGGACATCATGAGTTCGTCCATGCATGAGCCAATAATAATCAAGACAATTAAATTAATTAACCATTAGTAGTAGCACGTATTAGACCTTGAGGACTGAGTTCAAGGACTCTGTTCTTGAACTCCTTCATCTGATTAAGTTGAATGGTTAAATAAAAAGGACTGGTCCCGGTAACAAACAGTGAAGTGTTTGGCATTAGAATAGTAGCAGCAGAAGAAGCGAAGTTGGCACCATGAGCAAAGTTTGAGCCAATAGACTTAAGATAAGGGCTCAAGAACGGCAACCCAAGACCTTGAGCTATATAATAACACGCAAAGAAAATACACTAATTCATTAGATATCCAAATCAAACACTTGTAAATTACTAGTAAACATTTGAAATATGAAAGTATGGTATATATATATATACCTATGAAATCAATGGGAAGCCTGCCATCAGAAGCCCGGCCAACAGGCTTGCCGAAGTAAGTCATACCATAAGGCGGCCTTTGTGCCGGGAAGGCAGCAGCAAAGCCTCCAGTGTCTGAGCTAGAGGCACCGAAATTGAAAATGGCCGGGAAGTCACACCGGGCATCAGTGAAGGCTGCCAGAGAAGCCAAGACAAGTAATGCAATGAAGAGGTACCTCATGTTGACTATTAGTACAAATAGAGGTGATATATAGATAAGGTTCAGAGGAGCTGGATATATATATATATTGAGTGGGTGAAATCATTGGATTCAGTGAATTGTAGTGTGTGCGCTTATGGAAAAAGAGATGAAGTTTTGTGGGACAAAGCCATGCTATGAAGGCAGGTTTGGGGCATTGGATGCTTCAGTTGTGGAACGCTAGAAATGGTGTGAACCGCGTGAGTTCCACAATAGAAATGGTGTGAACAGCGTGAGTTGCTCCTAGTCACATTCCATAAAACCAAACAAAGTCTCGGCGTTGACTGTACTTACCAGCTTTTCTCACTGGTATATTTTCTCGGTACTTCAGTGTCCGTATAACTTATTATGGTTGTGCTATGATGATTTATTTACTAAATATATAATTATTTGTTTAATAGTATGAGTAATTTTTACTATTTTGATACCATCCAGTGAGCACTATTATAAATGGATGATTTTATTAAATAATTTTTTTAACTAAACAAATCATGTTTCAAAGATGTGTATAACGAAGAATTAATTGTTTGACAACCCTTATGCATCCACCCATCAGATATAAGGATTAGACTACAAATCTGCTCCTCCAGCAAGGGAGTTTTAATTTTTTGACACCAATGCATCCTACGAGCAATTGTTTTGTATTTAATAAATTCAATTATTTTTTAAAATTTTATTTTTATTTTATTTTATTTTATAGCAATTGTTATTCATTTTTCATTGTCTCTCGTGTATTTATATTTTTGTTCTCCTAGGACACTAAGACCTTATTCTTTATAATCATTTTTATAAGGTTAAACTATTTTTACAAAGATAATTTTTTTAAAAAAATTGGATAAACCTTGTATTAATAACTAAAAAAACATATAAAGATAAAAAATATTATTTTTCATTTACAATAATTCATCAAAACTATTGTTTAACTTATTATTATTTCTTTTCCCCTTATAGCATTGAGCAGAACACTCGTTCTAGATTATTAAAATAAATCGAATATCTAAATAAATAAATATATAAAACATGTATACAAGAATTATTTTTAAACTCAAATATTTACTCAATTTATTAAAGAGACAAAGAAGAAGAAGAAGAAGGAACGAAAGTTGTCCAAGGAGGCATGCTCTCTTGGTATTATTACACATGTACATATCTTTGATGTTTGTATCACATGCATGCATCCAAGTAAAGTGGATAGAATCCAATATCTCTTGCTTTGCTTGTTCAACAAATACTCCACTTGGGCAAGCAAGAATGATTATCTCCAAAGCTTGTAATTGCTTGTACTCAATTTGAAGAAGAAGTTAAAGAGTGTCCCCAAAAGTTAGTGCTCTCATAGGATGCCAAGTGAAGGACCTCGATCAGAGCTCTAACATAAAATTCCAAATTGAATATTTTTATTCATTCTTGAAAGTTTATATAAATATAAATAAATAAATAATGATGTTTTCAGACATTCTATAATTTCCTTTGACTAAAGTTAAAAAGTTATTAAATCTATTAATTTTGTAATATTTTCACACTTGACTAATCAATTTATTGTTCATTAACATGCTCCTTAAAGCGTAAAACTAATGATCAGATTATGTATAATTATAGAAGACAATGCAACCAATCAATCAAGCGTGATTGATTTCATATATTATAATACAAATAATCAATAAGATTGTATCAAGCATCTCCTGTACTATTTGTCAAAGTTTGTGGTCCTCAATAAAACATTTTTTCCAAATCCTCTTCCTTGATCTTTGACCAGGCACGTGATTAGCACTGACTCAATTTGTAAGCATTCTAGTCTTTTTCAAGTCACCCCCTTACACATCTGGGGCTCAATATATGTTTTACTTGTCTTTTAGTGATCATACATTCATACCTTCCACCTTAAGCCTTGGAACTCTTTATATTGGAGGCTTGTGCTTTTAGTTCACTAAACCTGCCAATAGCATTTTGCCAACCGTATTCTTTTCATTATCGTTATTATTTCTTTTCTAAAAAATTTAAACCATTAAATAAAAGATGCAAATGCACTAGTCTCCAAGAAAGCTGAAATAAATGACAACTGCAGAGAGTCATCCTATATACCCATTAGCAGCAATTGGATTTCTAAACGGACTCCAAAGAGTCAATAAAAGGTAAAATCGTACATCAAGAGTTGTATCACATGATAAACTCTCCCAAGATTGAATCGTATTTAAATTTTTTTTAAAAAAAAATGGATAAACTACGAATGCATTAAATACGAAGAACATACAAAGAGGGGAGAGAATAGACTGAAAAAAAAACCACAAGACGTGAGAGATCGAAACCAAGCAACCCAAGATCACGCATGAAAGAAAACAAACATTAGGCACGTAACAAGACCACACGTGCAGGGTGAAACACACAAGGGGAGCACACTCAGCTGAGGCACAACAACCGAACGACGTCTCGACCATCCCCCAGGGGTAGGAAACCAAATAGCAGACGTGCATGATGTGAACAAGAGGACTAGCCTGTTGGGGAGACTTAAGGTTTTCACTTTCAAGACCCTTTCTGAGCACTAACACACCCTGTAGATGCTCCAATAACCTCGCAGGGCGCTAGTTTCCAAAAACACATGCAAAAGATAGCAAGAATAATAGAAAGAAGGAAAAACACACAAACCACTCGACAAGAATTACGTGAAGCTTTGGCACTTCTGCCTACGCTCCATAGGAGTCGGAATTCCAGATCTACTATGAAGAATATCTCTGATGCTCAACAACTCCCTCGCTCGCCTAAAAAATAATAAGAAAACCCTAACCTACAGTCCTCATGCCCAACACAATGAGAGATGGTTTATATAACATAAGTCAGCATGTGACTAACATGCACATGTCCACAGGGCCAACACCAAAATGGGTTCCAAATGGGCCACGGATAATGAGAATGAAATTCTTTCCTACCTCTGCTACTCATAGTTATTTTTTACCATTGTTTGAGTTTCTCTTCACATCTTCATGACCATCATTGAAGTTGCACTTGTCCCGTGGGAAGGACCATGAGAACTGAATGTAATGCCTAATGGCTGATGATGTCTCCTCCAACTTCTGTCTCTTGGTGATTGGAGTTGCATCGACCCAATAAAAAAACATATAATAAATTTTCAAGAATAAGGAAGATTAAAATAAGGAAATGCAATTAAAAATGCAAGTATTTTTTTTTAGCCAAATTTGTTAAATGATAGCTATTGCTAAAAGAGAGCAAGAAAAACTATATCGTGGACCAAATCCTTAACCCAACCATCCAATATATCAGATCTAGAGGTCGAAGCCTTGTTGAAACCAAGAACATGCATGAAGAGATGCCAAGTGGATGAGGCAACACTATAGTTAAAAGAACAAATGGGCCACTATATGTCTATCTCAATGTCATTGTGGTGACTATTTTTATCAGTGAGTCTTGTATGATATTCATGTACTTTTAAATTCAATAATTGCAATATATTTATTAAGCTGCTGTGTAGTTATTTTTTATTTTTAATAAAACTATGATTTATGCACTCTAATCAATATATATATCAATTGTTTATCCATTTTTTAAAAAAATATTTTTTTTATTAAAGCAAAAATATATTTATTTTTATTTTAAAAAATAACAAATAAAGATAAGCCATATGTCAAATACAAATGAGAAGGTGGGGTGTACAAACATAAACCCAAAGAAAAAAACAATCAAAATTTTTATTAAATATCCAATAGGTTGATGTGATATATATGCTGTGAACAATTAAGTCATAATGACGCACTACACCATTTTCTACTTACAGAACCGGATAAGTAGAGGGGTTTTAAAAAACCACCTCAATAATAGAGCTTCAAAATTTTAAGTTCTTCAAAAGAGCCGGTTTAGAAAAAGCCCCTCTAAATTTTAAAATAATAAAAAGAAATGAAACTCTCTCTCACACTCCCCCGTATAACCCATCTTCTCTGGTGTGCTCTCTCTTTTGCTCTCCCTAACCCTAAAGCATAGCTCCGGTGAAGATGACGTCGTCGTGCCGAAGAACCACCTATCGCTCCCCAAGAAACCCTCTCCCACCTCCTAGGGCTCTGATCCCGCCGGCAACCTTGCCAACGCATGCCATGAGTTCGGCGAGCACGGCGGCGTCAATATGTCGATTGCGGCCTCGGTGACCTTCACCGTCATCAATCCTGAAACTATGCGCCAGATGTTCACCGGCAAGCTCGGCCCTGATCTTGATTTCTTCATTTATAGCCGCCATTACAACCCAATAGACTTCAATCTTGGCCGCTGCCCTAGAGTCTACCGAGGCAGCGTACTGCACGTCCAGTGGTATGTGCGCTATCTCCTCCTCTCTCCTCCATCTTTGCCCTACCAGTTCCCACATCATCGCTTCTCACTGCCTCTACGGCGACACCCACGCCCTCCTCTTCCGCTTCTTCCCCCGATCCTGCTCGATTTGCACCACCTTCGTTGACATCTCCAACATTGACGAGGTTCGTGACGCGATCTGCATCGGTGACACCAAGGTCTTGTACATGGAGACCGTATCCAACCCCACTCTATCGTCGTCGATGTACTGACGCTGATCTGATCGTGCTGCTCGTGCGCCACTTTTCTCGTTAATTTCAGTTTAACAGAAGAATTAGGAGGAAAAAGGAGGGCATTGATCCAATGAAGGTATGATAGTGACAGTAGCTTAATATTTGATCATGATATCATGGTTTTCTCTATTGTGACATGTTTACAAAATCCCATAGCTTTCGAGGAAAAAGGAGCTTGTGCACCTTGGGTATGGTTATCTCAGTCAAATAAATTTTGGTGATTACTCTTCTGTTCCTTTGATTGCATTATTCAACAAAATTTTTTTATAATTTTTTACCTCTAGTTATGCTTTGGCTTTGATATTATTATTTTGTTTCTTATATATCGATGTCTAGTCTCAAGGTCTAGAGAAGTATACGCTTGTTATTTTGTGTGAGTGGAGTTGGATTGTGGGTCTCCCAGTCTAAGATTTATTGGAGTGACCTAGGACCAGTATCCACATTCCTATCATTATTTGTATTTGATTACTAGCATTCTAAAGGATCCGTTTTTGAATTTTTTTAAATTTATTTTAGTAAGATCAAATTTCAAAAGGAAGTGGTGTGATCATTAAAACAGACATGCCGCCTCCTGATGTTAGATCTGTAATGCTTTTTTTTTTTTGATAAAACTGTACTTATATTTTTAGGGTATTCTTATTGTCTTTGAGAGAGGAACAAGGAAGACTTCCCTTGCATTGGCCATAGCTACAGAGGCTAAAGTTCCTGTTGTTGTGATCAAAGCTTAGCAACTAAAGGTTGGATTATGGGTTGGTCAGAGTGCTTCAAATGTTAGATAACTTTTCTAGACAGCTAGGGATTTGGTTTCCCTCTTTTCTTTGTCTTTGTTATATATATATATATATATATTTCTATGGTTTATCTATCAAAACATATTTACAGATAGACAAGGCATGAGTATTGCAGAATGAAAATTTTCTTTTTCTTTTTTATGTGCCTTAGTATTTGAAAATAGTTTTGAGCATCAAGGCTCCTTAAATTGGATAAGGTTCTCTTTCAGAGAATAAACATCAAATATCTGCTTGTTGACAACTTATTATTTCATTGCAGTAGATGCATATAATACTTTATTCATAAACAGTGTATTTTTGGGAAGAATTGATTAATATTAATCTCCATCAAAGGTTTTTTGATGTGCTTAAATCATTTCTTTCTTGATACATGTTTTTTCTTTGAAAATTTTACTATCTTAACTATTATGATTTTTTTAAAATCATGCTATTACTTCTAATATTAATTCAATTTATTTATGGTTGTATGTTTCTTTTTCTGTATAATGATATAATTTAGATTTCTAGAAGCTAATGCTCTTTACTATGTGCAATGTAATTTTACACCTAGTTGTATTCAAGAATTCATGCGAATTATCCTTGGTTCAATCCACAGACACTTGCTTCCAAATAGTTTGTGCCATTATCCTTCATTCCACATGCGATGATGCGAATTGGCTGGAATGTGTCCTTGTGATTGTGAAAGTAGCTTCTCTTATAATATTTAGGAAGTTGTGTTGTATTTCCATGTCTTTTGTGCAGGTTACTAAAAAAATAATCTTTCCTCTCTTTATAACGAATATTATGTGCATTAGCTTCAGATTGCTACTTGGATGGTGATCCAATATGGATGGGGTCCTGATGGCTGGTCCTGGTGTTTACATCACTAACAATGCGATACTGAGCTACTCCCAGAAGCCTTTGTTTTAGCCCAAATAACTGTCAAAATGAGAGAGGTTGAATTCATATATATATATGTATGTATGTATTTATATATAGAAGTATTTTCCTTGATTTGAAACTTCCAATCATCATATAGCTCATGCAATCTGATTGCAATTTTATAGCACATCTCTTACAAGTTCTAAAATATAATTTCCTTTATTGTTTGAAAATTAGCATATTGACTTTGTAGGCTAATTCATATGCTATTTGCTCTTATCATATCTTCCTTATTTATCTTTAATTTAGTTCGGAACACTGAGTATGGGGAAGGACCATGAGTTGGAGATGGCTGCTAAAGTTGAGAAGGTGCATCGCGTTGTTTCAGGCAGACTATGGTCAATGGTTTTTTTAAAATTATTATAAATTAAATGTAAATCAATTAGTTTGTGGCTTCTTGAATTTGTCCAATGTAATTACAGATTAAGATAAGTCTTTTTTGGTTTAAAATGATATCATGTTATTAATCATTGAGTTTGAATGGGTGCTTTTTTTCCAGATATAGGCCTTGGGCTATGACAAGGCAAAAGAGATGCTTGAGAAAAACCGGCATGTCCTTGAAACTATTGCGGAGCAATTGCTTGAGTTTGAAAACTTGAACGGAGAGGTTGGTAGGAATTTCAGTTCACAATGTTTCTAAGCTTACATCCTGCATGTTGAAATTTTGACATTTAAAATTAGCTGCAAGCCTGAAACTTGGTCAAACTCTTCGCATTCAGATTGTTAACAATGAAACTAGGAATAGATACTTTTCAAGTCATTTCTGTGAAAAGGCTTACCCTTTGACTATTTGCTTTATACCTTGACTTACATTATCTTAGAAGTACTTCAGTGTTCATTTCTAAAGACTTCTTTTGTCAGAAACATACAACTTGCTTGAGTATTGTCACCTGACAGTGCTGACACATATCTATTATTGATTTACAATCTCTAAACAAAAATATGTGGCCTTTATGATCTAGTTATTTATTAGATGCACAATTATGGCTGAACTCACATGTCAATTGATGATAATTCTAAGCGTGTTAATGTTAACATGGTTGTGTGATTTTTCTTTCTTCTGTATTTGTTGAAGCATATATGTGCAGCATGATTCTTATAACTTCTATAATTACAATTTAGCTGATATTGTTACACTTTTTTATACTTTTCTACACTGTAGTTCAAAACTTCAAATGTCAATATTGTAGGTGAAATGGTCTGATATATCAAAATGGTGGTATATGTTGTAGAAGGCAAGACTGAAGTGGTTTATATGCTTCTGTTGTTTCCAATAATCTTATTCTTGTTTTTAATTCTAACTTTGATTCAGTTTTCTATGTGCATATGTGTGAATCTCATCTTTGGCTTGAAAGGTGCAATTTAAAGTTTAACAGAAACAAATGTTCTTTGATGATAATTATGGGAATTCAGTAAAGCACAAATGTATATTTTTACCACTTAAGGAAAATATGTTTTAATAGAAAAAGATTTTTATTTAATGTTTAAGCATCAAGCAAGTCAGGCATGTTTATCACTATAAATTTAGGTTTTGTCCAAATTGTAGAGGTCCTTTTTGACTTTGCTAATTTAATTTATGGTGCTTTACACTCATAAATCTACATGTAGAATGATTGACACACGCCCGCACACACACAAATCTGCAGAAATATTTTTTATAACTATGTTTGATGCCCGATTTTGAAATGTGTACATTGTAATTTCTTAAAACCCCATTGAAGATGGGAGTGAGGTACAACAAGGCACCCAATGTGAGTTTTTCTATTTTGACTTGCTCCACCGCAGTAATCGAACGAGAATGACAAATACAACTCAGCTCTTTCATCAAGCAGCATTTATTGGTTTTGCTATCATATAATTGGCTTAAATAGCAGCATGGCAAGCTATAAGAAATTCTACAAATAGTTTAGTATTTAATAGTTTTTATTTGATTTTAATTACAATTATAGTTTTTTATTTGATAATGTTTGTTTATTTATGTAGGAGAATTCATGGTTAAAGATGGAGATGGTTGAAGATGAAGAGGATACACGAAGTTTTTTATTTTTTGTAACTAAGCCAAAAAATATTTTGTAAAAAAAGTAGATAAATGGTGTAAAAATTTTCACATTTTGTTATTAATCAAAATACATTGTACTTGAACTTATTACATGTCAATAAAAAGTCATTGAAATTGAATTTAGGATATTTTTGAATTTATTGAAAGATTCATGGTTTTTATTTACAGGTTAAACAAATTTATTTGTTATTAATAGGAAAATAAATTAAAAGTAAAATTCAATTCAATTAATGAATAAATTTAGAGGCCGTTGTAACTGCCTCTAATCATGTAAGAAATTATTAGTTATAGAGGCGGTTGTAACCACCTCTAAAACTATTGATGGTTAAAAAATTATTAACTATAACCGCCTCTATAACTTTTGATGAGGAATCAAAAAAGTATTAGCTATAGAGGTGGTTATAACCACCTCTTTAACTATTGAGTAGTGTTGAAAACTTAGTAGCTATAGAGGCGGTTAAAACTGCCTCTACGCTTGTTATTAAAAACCGTTTCCATTGATATAACTTACCCCAACGGTCGGTACAAACCGGCTCTAAAGTGTAGAGCCGGCTTGATACAAGGCGGTTTAAAGGCGGGTGAAAAAAACCAACGCTATACCTATAGAGGCGGTTTTAACCGCCTCTATAGGATTTGAAAACCGCCTCAAAAGCACTCTTTTGGTGTAGTGACGTAGCTATGGCTGGACTAGTTAAACAAGGAAGCTCCTTATCTCCTTTGCATCATCTACTGGGTCTTATGGATTTGATGGGTGCTCTGCACCCATTGCTTACTCTTCCATCTCTCTTGGGTTTTAGTTAACATATAAATCGAACCAATTGATTATTTCTTTTATAAAAATAAATAAATCATAGATTTATTAAACACATAACCAAACAGAATCGAAAATTAATTATAAAAAATAAATAAAAAAAGACTGAAAATAGAAATGAAATAAAAAACAAAAAAAACAAGCAGAGATTAGGAAAGCATCACTAGATTATTCCGCTTTGAGAATGTTTGGAACACGGTGGATGGTTTCTCCGAGTTGGTGTCTAGGTGGTGGGCGGGGTCCAATCCCATTGGTTGTGGCGCCTTTGTCTAGGCTAAAAAACTGGCTTGGCTTAGGAATCAACTCCGTAGATGGTCTAAGGAGAGTTTCGGCTCCATTAAACGTCGGAAGCTGTCGTTGTTACAGGATTTAGAGCTGATTGATGTTGTCAAAGAATCTAGGTGCCTTAACTCTGACGAAATTAGTCGGGAACGTGGATTGACGGAGAGTTTGGCGGAAATCCGGAGGCAAGAGGAAGTTTACTGGAAGCAGAGGGCCCGATTGCAATGGTTAAAAGAGGGGGATGAAAACACGAAGTACTTTCATTCAGTGGCAAACGGGAGGAAAAATATCAATTTTATTCCTTCCATCACTGTTGGTGCTGCCTCCATCACGGACACTAAGGAGATTGGCAAAGTTTTTGAATAGAGGTTTAGGGCCTTTTTGGTCTTCGTAGACCTTTCCGCTTCAAGGTGGATCTTGATAATTTGCTGAAGAACAAAGCTTCTGTGGACTTATCCTTTCTCGAGAGGCCTTTTACACTGGAGGAAGTGAAAAGAGCCGTTTTTGATCTAGGTAGTGACAAAGCTCCTGGACCGGATGGGTTTCTCATGTTCTTCTTTAAAACCTTCTGGGTGATTGTTAAAGGGGAGGTCATGCAACTTTGTGATGATTTTTTTGCTGGGAAGGCGAACTTGGAATGAATTAATTGGGCCTGTATTGTGCTCATTCCTAAAGTCATGAGCCCGTCTTCACCGGGGGAGTATAGACCCATTAGCTTAATTAACTCTACGTTGAAAATCATTATCAAGATTCTGGCCTCGAGACTTAGTACCGTGATGGACTCCTTGGTGGATGTTGATTGTGATTTATATAGCACAAGTGTACGCTATCGCAAACAAGTAATATAATGATAAGAGAGTATCGTCCCACGAGGATTGAGTTTTTTAATTACCAAAATCAGTAACCCTAATTCTACTTTACTAATGAGGTTGAAAAGATTTAGTTTAGAAAATCTAATTCAAGGACTAGAGAGAGTTAGATAAATCAATGTCAAGAGACTCTAGGGTTTCCAAGTTAACCTAGACTAATTCCACCTAGATCATCTAGTTCAATCAATCAATGTTTGTTTCTTATGTTGTCATCAAATTTCCCTAAATTACATATTGATCTTTCTTAAGCATCAATAACATATTCCACTAGATAAGTTAACATCATCTCTGAGATAACTGTGAATCTATAGAACTCATTAAGCTTTAGAAATTTATAATGATGCATACAACTTCATAAATATCTCTATCTTATGATGATTGCATGATATTTCAACCAAGACCTAATTCAATTATCACCTCTCGGTCTCAAATCAAATTACTAATCATGCAATTAGTGATCAAGCAATCACAAGCATTAAGCATAGATTAAAATATCCAACATAGTCTTGAAACAAGCATCAATTAAATTAAACAAAGATGAATCTAGGTTTTCATAGTCTGGCTATATTGTAGCCCTAAAAAAAGTATTTAGAACATAATAATTGCAAAGCTCGACATATGAATAAGGTTCATAATCAAATAAACAAAGAAAAACTAAAAACTAAAGCCTAGCAATGAATCCGCGGCGAATCTTCGCTCCCGGTCTTTTGATCTCTCCGAAATTCCTCCTTTTTCGTCTCAACCCTAGCTCCTTTTATAACATAAAAATCGGGGTAGCGCCTAGGCGCTAAAGACTATAGCGCCTAGGCGCTATACTTTCTATTTTACACCTCTTGGTTGTAGCGCCTAGGCGCTAAATTTTCTGTTTTGCTTGTTCCCTCTTTGTTGAAACTTTGTTCTTCTTCCTCCAATTTTGTGCTTTTTACATGTTCTTCCTTCAAATCATTCTCTTTCTTTCCTACAATGCAATAATAATAAGATTAGGAGTAAAATTGGTTTAAAATAATTCAAATTTAATTTATTATGAGTTAAAAAAAAGTCTATATATTGAGTGCAAATTATACTCATCAGTGGATCATGCGCAACCTGCGTTTCTTAAAGGAAGATGTATTCTGGATAATATTGCTATGGCGGAGGAGGCTATTTTCAGCATTCATAAAAGAAGAATGAATGGTCATATACTCAAGGTGGATTTCGCCAAAGTGTTTGATTCAGTTGATTGGGACTTCTTGTTGGAGCTCCTGAAATTCAGGGGTTTTGGACCCAAATGGCTAGGATGGATATCCTTGATCCTGAAACTTCGAAAGCCTCTATTTTAATCAATGGGTCCCCTAGTGGTTATGTGAGGTATCAAAGAGGTTTGAGACAGGGTGATCCTCTATCGTCGTTGTTGTTCGTGCTAGTCGCGGATGTGTTGTGTACCATGTTTGACAATGCACTGAACTCTCAAATCTTGATCGGTGTACCTCTGGGAGAGTACGGACGTATTTGTAATTTGCACTATACAGATGACCTCTTGGTAATGACGGTTGGGAGGAGGGGGGCTGAGGATCTCAGGGTGATCAAGTTGATCCTTCTGGTCTTTGAAGGGCTCTCTGATCTGGAAACTAATTTCTCCAAAATGTGCCTTTATACCACTAATTTGCATCAACTCCCTCATGTTAGTGAAGCTAAGATGGTCAACTATGATGTGGGCCTTCTTCCAGTTACTTATCTAGGTATTCCTATTTCGGGCAGGAGGCCTCGTAAACAGGATTGAGAGAGTTTGATTGCCAAAGTCAGAGGGCGTTTGGCTTCCTGGAAATCTCCTTACCTTTCTATTGGAGGTCGACTCACCCTTGTCAACTCGGTGTTATCGTCAGTACCGACGTATTGGATGTCTTTATTTCGGTTACCAAAGTGGGTAATAAAAGCAATCTACAGGATTAGAAAAGATTTTTTGTGGTCTGGTCCTGACATTGATCATCCTGGTTGTAGAATTGTGGCTTGGAAGAACATCTGTCGTGCAAAGGAGCAAGGAGGGTGGGGTATATTGGAGTTATCGTCCTTCAATCTGGCCTTGTTGGGGAAATGGAGATGGAAGGTGCTAACTGATTCGCCCTGGGGGGTGTGAAGGTCCTACGGTTCGACTATAATGTTCCTACTTGGGATTTGTTTAGGGTCCCGAATGAGAGAGTTTCTTTCTTTTGGTCAGGTGTCTCCCATTGTCTTCCTACGTTTAGAGGATGTGTTTCGGTTCAAATCAAATTTGGAGCTGAGTTGCTTTTCTGGAAGGACAGATGGCTCAATGGTCTTGCACTGATGTTTATCTGGCCCGAAGACTTCTCGGCATCTTCTATGCCTCACGGGATGGTTCGGGAGCTGGCTTTGTTACTTGATAGGCCGTTGTTTGCGAACGACCCAGGAGTTGCGCAGCTGCTTACTAACCTGAACGCGGCCTCGCGGAGTGATAGGGATGTAAAGGTTTGGGGCCTGATGGCCAACAGGTCCTTCTCGGTTAAGTCATTCTACTATCTCTTGAATGAGGGAGGACTGCGGTGTCCCCTGGCTAACACATTTTGAAAAGGTCCTTGCCCTAGGAAGGTCAATGTCTTCAATTGGCTAGCATGGCAGAACAAGATTTTCTCGCTGGAAAATCTTGCCAAGCGTCGATGTAATAGGCTTCTGACTGATACATGTGTGTTTTGCCATTCCGATGTCAAATCCGTGGATCATCTTTTCTTACAGTGTTAGTTCTCTCGGGAGGTTTGGTTGAAACTCAGTAGATTCCTTCAGTTACCTGAGCTTCCTTCGTCTATGGATCTTTTATGGGGCGTTTGGAGGTCTGTCTTACGCCCAGCAGCTCGGGTGTATGGGGATGGGATTGTTAAAGCTTTTGTGCGGTCGATTTTGCTTACGCGGAATGATTACATTTTTGCTGATAAATGTGATAACCCTATTGATGTCATGATGAAGGCTGCTCATTTGCTCTTATCTTGGTTCTCTGCAGCCCCTGAAGGTTTGAGGGCGAAGCTTGGTAATCCTACCGCTTCCATCAGGTGTAGCTTAGGGTTCGCAAGACCTCGTTCAGAGGGGGTGGAGGTTCACCCTAAAGGTTAATCAGGGCGGTGGTGAGGAGTAGCTTTTTGTGTTTTTGGGTCAGGAGGAGACCCGTTGTTCCTCCTTTTCTGTTATCTCTCTTTTGTTTCCACAGCTAGTGGAAGGGTCTTGTACTTTTTGTGACTTTGTTTTAATGCATGTGGTTTATCCACCTTATCAAAAAAAACATCACTAGGGTAATGCACACCTAAAACCACACACTGAACTGGATAAAATAAAAGAGAAGACGCAGTTGAATTGACGAAATCCATTAAAAAGTAATATAGGTCTACTCAGTCAGTAACCACATCTGTTTGGTTTAGTTAAGTTGTGAATTTTCTTTTCCAAAGAAAATGGATGCATATGAACTACATGTAAGTTATATAAAATACAGGAGGAGAGAAAATTAATATTGAGTCCACTAACAATTGAGACACTCAAACAGAACAAATAAAAACTACTCAAAAACACAAAAAAAATAACCATCCTAGAAGTAGATATAGCTGAGTCTTCCCCCAAGTTGGCACAGTACCATAATAGACGAGGTGATTACCTGAAGCTCTTTCTATCTTAATTTAATGTGGTTTATCCACCTTTTCAAAAATTACCTGAAGCTTAGGTTGGACGTTGGCTCTTCGAATCTCTCGTATACCAACACGCTCAAGATCCCAAAAAAATTTCAAGCTTTGCTTCACCGCATTGACCGAATTCTCCAGCTTCTCCATCACCAATTAAGTTTTTAATTTTTAAGAATAAGTCTTAATTTTTAAAAAATCATATATAGTTCCAATTGATTAGAGAAATATTTTCATCAATTATTTAACAAAAAAACAATATCAAGATAAACTAACTCGAGATATGCCATAATATTTCTCCAGAAAAATAACACAATCATAAACATCACAAAGGACACATGTGCATAATCAGACCTTTTATTATTCAAGTAATATGAAAATAACTTGATAGATACAGCTTCTGCGTTTACACTGATTTCATTAATACTTAATTGGTTTCTGGCCGCAGAACTTAGAACAAAGGAAAGACAGGGTCTGAAATGGATCCATTTAACACAGCCCATGCCACAAGTTTGTTAGCTGCTTCAGTTGCATGAATCCCATCCCAGCTCACATACTTGTCTGGGTCTTTACAAGCATTTGCAGTAACATGTTTCCCATCAATTATCTTGCTATTCCCACAATATACTTTTCTATTGAAATTATACTCTCCACCTCCATAACCACAACAAGCTTTAGTCCCATAAAGTAACCCTGAAATTGAACCCAAAAGGTTTACTAAGTGACTTAGATATAAACATTCATAATAGAACAAAAAGTAAAATTAAGCAAACCGTGATCTTTGGGGTGTTGAAAGAGCTTAAGCTTAACAGAGTGAGTGTCAACATAAACAAGGGTAGCATCAGGGAGTTGATCACTTATATGGGAGAGTGTGTCCTTCAGCATAAGGTTGTAGTCCAGCACTGCATTGTTGTAGGACATCATGCAGCCATACATGTCCAAGTCTGAGGTGTTGTGAGGTAACTCTGTGAGGAAAGCAGGGAAGCATCCTATTGGTGCAAGGTTGAACACCATGAAAGTTCTTCCTCCAAGCTCACTGTATATGTCCTGGATTTACATCTAATATGATATCAGAGCCGTGCGCCAGTATAACAACATTTAAAGGCTTGGCTTGAGTTACCTTAATTGTATATGCAATCTGTGAGGCAACTTGAGGGAGGTATTGTTTGACATCTAGGATGCCAAGGGCTGCCAAGTTGCCAGTGAAGTCATTCTGGCCAATGTCAAAGATGTAGAGTGATTTACTGAAGATGTCCTTTGGTGGAAGACGATGATTATTACCTGTGAAATTAATTGGATATGAATTCATCCCTATGCTAGTCGATCAGTAAGTAGTTGTTGTTGTTATTATTATTATTATTATTATTATTATTATTATTATTATTATTATTATACCTTGAGGATTGATTTCAAGGACTCTAGTCCGGAACTCCTTCATCTGGTTAAGTTGAATAGCTAAAGAGAAAGGACTGATTCCACTAACAAAAAGAGAGGTGTTTGGGAGTAACACAGTGGAAGCAAGTGTTGCAAAGTTAGCTCCATGTCTGAAGTTGGTCCCAATGGATTGCAGATAAGGGCTTATAAATGGCATTCCAAGACCTTGAGCTGAATAACACACATACATATAAATACAACATGTCATATAGTATAACTAAATTTGTGAATTTTTTGCATTATATAAATAATTTGCAAGATTTACAGCATTGTTAGTTACCTAAGAAATCGATGACAAGGCGGCCGTCGGAAGCACGACCAGATGGTTTCTTGAAGTATGTCATACCAAACGGGTACCTTTCAGCCGGGAAGGCAGCCCAGAAACCTCCGGTATCTGAGTTTGAGTCCCCAAAGTTGAAGATTGCCGGAAACGAACATTTTGCATTGGTAGAAGGTGTGATCAATAGGAGAACAAGGAGAAACATTGAGGCCAAGAAGATGGAGAAATTATGGTGTATTGCAAAGTAGTGCCAAGGTTTGCAATGAGATGATGAAATGAAATCACATGCGTGGAGAGGGATGATATGGACAAAAAAACTTTTATTTGGGGCCCATAACTTTTTAGGAAGTTTAGCTAGATATTTCATATTTTAGAAAAATTTAGGGTTTTTTTCCTAACACGGCCTAGATTTTTTTTAAAATTACCTAAATAATCCTATGGTAATTCTATTTTTAAAAAGGGTAAACTACATATTTAGTCACTAAACTATTCACGTTTTCCTAATCTGGTCACTAAACAAAAAAAAATTTCAATTGGGTCACTAACGTTAACATTTCATTCCATCAGTCACTCGTCACGCGCAGATTCTCGATCGCTTTGGTGGCGCCACGTCCACGACACGTGTCGATTTTTTTGTTTGGTTGTTGACGTGGCATTCCACTTCAGCAATGGTCCAATCATCAACCAAACAAACAAAAAAAAATTTACCCTTAATAACTTCAATTAGACCATTGCTTTCAGGTGAACAACCAAACAAAAAAAATCTGACACGTGTCAGGTGACGTGGCGCGCCAGCTCAGCATCAGGGTAACGGCGTTGTGGCGAGTGACTTGATTGGAATGAAATGTTAACGTTAGTGACCCAATTGAAATTTTTTTTTGTTTAGTGACCAGATTAGGAAAACGTGAATAGTTTAGTGACTAAATATGTAGTTTACCCTTTTAAAAATGGCTCTAGCCATCACATTCATGTACAGTAGACACCTAAGTTCAGATTGGACATTAAAAAAATGGATATATTCATTAATGAACCAAAAAGATACAAACAGATAAGAACAAGGAAAACTAAAGCAAGAGAACAGAAAAGACAAGAAAAATACATCAAAATACAAATAGAAAAAGATCCACTAATGATAGATGGCCAACAAAACCAAGAAAGCAAAATTTTGAAGAGAAAAGCAACCCTGGAAGAACTGATCTTGAAATAGAAAACAACTAGCCGGTTTCCTGGGTAGAATCTCCTTGTAGGGATCACTCACACCGGTTGATTCTAAGTGGGACTCTAAGCTGCAACGGATAGCTGTGTATGGAATCTTCGAACTTCACCCTTTTTTTTTTCAGGAACTGCGGAGAACCACAATACAAATATGTGATCAATTTTCATGATAATCATTGATAAGGTATAGTTTTTTTTAATTAAAAATACAATCATTTTCTTTAAGCCAAATATTACAAAAAAATGACAAGACATTAGAATCTCCCCAGTTTTCTGTAACATAAGTTCTAAGAGATGCTTTCAAAGGTCATAAATTTTTTAGTAAGTCAGTAAACTTTGGCTCATTCTCACTTTGATCACTGAACTTCAATTTATATCAATTTGGTCACTCAATTTTAATTTCATTTCACTTGGTAGTAAATCAAGAGATTTCAAACTCCAAATGAATGATGTAGCTCCTTTTCGATGACGTGGACACCTCTAATAGACTTAATAATGTGTCAATGAAAGGACTGACTTAGATTTTTAGACAGTCATGTAATCAATTGGGGGTTGAAATCCTTGATTTATTACCGGTTGAAATCAAATTAAAATTGAATGACCAAATTGATACAAATTGAAGTTGATCAAAGTGAAAATGGGCCAAATTTTAATGACTTACTAAAAAATTTACCCAACAGATTGGACTTTAGGTTAAGTTTAACCCAGTTTGCATAATCAAATCAAGAATTTGATCTGGGGTGAGCTAGACGGTCGGTGTGTCTTGCAATGGCAACTATAGCATCTCGGGTGGGACCCGTGCGGCCTCACTTGGCATTACATGAAAAACTTGTGGGTTATGTTTCCCAAAAATTTCCATCACCATATCAAGAGTTTAATTAGAGCACGTTAAAAAGAACAAGTGATCACCTTTTTAATTTTTACAGTTAAATACAATTTTTAAACATAAATGATTCTTTTTAAAAAAATCATCAATAAAATAAAATTATATATATTAAATAATAATAAAGTAATATATTTATTATGTATAAAATAATAATAACAATTAATAATAATAGTTAATTTAATTTTAAAATATCTATATATGTACACAAAACATAAGTATGATTATGGTTAGTAAGACTTGTTTATACCTTTTTTTGAAGGGATGACGGGTCTACAAGCAAACTATGCCAAGACTTGTTTATATTCGACTAGAGTGGGATACCTCCTTGATGTTTCGGCGTCGGCTACCTTGAGCTGTGCTTCTGGGCTTCTTCCTGTCACTTACTTAGGTCTCCCAATTTCGGGCCATAGACCTCGTAAGCAGGACTGGGAGGGGATTATTGCTAAGGTGCGTAGCCGGCTTTCCTCTTGGAAGGTCAGACATTTGTCCTTTGGTGGACGGCTGACATTGGTTAACTCTGTCTTATCCGCCCTACCCACTTTTTGGATGTCCATTTACAAGCTACCTAAGTGGGTTATCAAAGGCATAGATCGTGTGCGCAGAGATTTTCTGTGGTCGGGACCTAACCTTGATAAGCCAGGGTGTAGACTTGTGAATTGGAAGAGCTTATGTAGGTCGCGTGATCAAGGGGGTTGGGGGATCTTGGATCTCCTTAATTTCAACCAAGCACTGTTAGGGAAATGGAGTTGGAAGGTTCTGAATGATCCTAACTGGGGTGGGGCGGAGATTCTTTTATTTAACTATGGGGTATCGTGGAGGAATTTGCTTCCTACCCATAGAGGACGGATTTCGTTCTTCTGGAGGGGGGGGTGATTAGTGGCCTTCCAGCGTTCCGAGGCGGCATAACAAGTGTTATCAACTCAGGAAATGAGACGCTTTTCTGGAAGGATCGTTGGCTTAATGGTAGGGCTCCAATGTATCAATGGCCTAACCTCTTCAGAGATAGTAGACAGTAGAACTCCCCTTTCATGGAACTTGCTCACTTGTTGGAGGATGATCCTTTTTCGGAGGATAATGATGTTGCCCAGGTTCGAGTTCATTGGAGATCGCGCAATCGGGAGGAGAGAGACAGTAAATGTTGGGCTTTTTCAGGAAATGGTTCGTTCTCGGTGAAATCTTACTACAACTTTCTCAATGATGGTGGGCTGCGTTGCAATGTGGCGAAGTTTTTTTGGAAAAAACATTGCCCCTTGACAATCAATATCTTCAGCTGGCTTGTTTGGAAAGATAAGATCCTTACCCTTGAGAATCTGGAAAGGAGACGATGTAATAAACTTCCAACGGTAACCTGTGTGATGTGTCACTCTGACATTGAATCAGTCGATCATCTTTTTCTACACTGCCCTTTCGCTAGGGAGGTGTGGGACATCTTTGGTAGGCTGTTTCGATGGCCGGCCCCACCTACAACGATGAGTTCTATCTGGTGTTCATGGAGATTGAACGTTAGGCTAGTGGATCAGGTGATTACTGATATTGTGATTAAGGCGCTTGTTTGCCATATTTGGCTGGCTAGGAATGATAGAATTTTTAATGCTAAAATTCTTTCTGTGCATTGCATTGTTCTGAATATTGCTCGCATGATTTTATCGTGGCTCGATGCACTTGCAGATAACGTCAAAGGGAAGCTGGAGGACTCTATTTCTATGGTCTGGCAAAGCCTTGAGTTCCTAGGGCCTTAAGGAACGCTGCCACAGAGTGGTGCTACTGCGAGGAGGCACCAGATCTGACCACGAGCTAGTCTGTCATGTCTGAGTGTGGGTCCGAGGAAGATCTTGCTATCTTCCTCTGGTGTTTTCTTTTTGTCTAGCTCTTGTGTATCACCTCTTGTGGTGCATGGGGTTATTTTGTGGGTTTCCGTTTGTTCGGGTGTTATCATGTAATTATGGTTTATTTTAATCTAAGTGGTTTATTCACCTTTTTCAAAAAAAAACCTATGGTTAGTAAGAAGCCAAACTTATAAAAAATAACCGAGTATATTATCTTCTCCAGTTAAGTTGTTCTGCTGTCTGTTGGGTTTAATTCAAGTTTTTTATCTAGTAGGAATGAAATTGGATGGCTGATATTGATTCAGTCACTATTGCGATTACGATCTATAATTCAAATTAAAATACTGTGCATTGTAATGGTCTATTGTCATTTTAATAAATAAAATAACCTTAAGACTATTTAAATAATTAAAATATATTTTAAGGCTATAGTAGGGTAAAGCTTAAAAATTTATTAACGAGTGAAAGTTTAGGGTTTAAGGGTTAACTGTTTAAGTTCCAAGTGCATTAGAAAACTCCCCAAAAAACAATATGTATATGAAAAGACAATATATACTCAATTTGGAGTTTTATTTTAAAGGTCCCATAGTAAGTAAGGGTATCCTAACAGAATACTAAGCATTGAAGACGTTCAATCTTGTGGTTCTCAAATTGAGTGCAAGCAATTCCATGCTTTAAATAATTTCGTCTTTTTGTTTTGATTTGGAGTATTTGTTGAACAAGAAAAGGAAGAGACATTGGATCCCTTTCACTTTCTTTTTCACTTGGAGATTTTATATGGATATGCATGCATGGAATGTAAACATCAAGATATGTGGATAAGTTTAATGTTAAGAGAAAATGCTTAGTTCCTTGAACAACCCAAAGACTTGATTGATTTGATCTCTTTTCGGTTGAGTGAGAGAAACTAATCTAGATAACAAAAAAGAAATTAAATTTTTATTTTTAAGATGAGAAAATATGGACTATTCACCTCCTTGATATCTCATTCGGTTGGAGTGGAAGTCTGTTCCCTCTTGGAGATGTGATCTATTTGATTTATTTTTTTATCCTCAAAAACTGTTGTTTGCTTAGGTATTATTGTAATCAATCACAGCAAAGTTACAAGATTTATTTGTTTGTTAAAAACACAACTACAAAAATTAACTGAATTTATATTCTTAATATATATATATATATATATGAAGAGAGTAAAAATCCTCTATCTTTCACATAGAAATCAAATATCTTACCTTGGAATAACTTAAAAAATCACTTTTTTTATAAAAAAATATAATTTTTATATAAAATTTTGGTCTTCTATCTATCTTTAATTACTTCTAATAAATAATAAAATAAATAACATATATATTTTTTAAATGTTCCTAGGAGGTTTATGCAATATATGTTTATATATATATAGATAGATGTATTATAAGGTGATTCAAGAAATAATGTTGGGGTCTTAATAGAGAATAAATCTTTTTTATAAAAATTAGATAAACCACAACTAGGACATTGTGGATATAGAAAACAAAAGTAAAAAAAACTGATCCAAACATGATGATAAAGCTAGCTCATCTCATCTTGCTTTGCCCTCGCGGTGCACATCTGGTATTACTTTGGACAGTTTATTGGGGACTGTGACCCCCCAAGATCTCTCAAGGACCTTTGGGTGACTGGAGGCACAGGATACCCAAAACCTCTATCCCCTTTTGGGATATGCTTGTTAGAGCTATCAATTGGAATATTTGGCTGAAAAGAAAATGCACACATTTTCAATTCCAATTGTCTATTGACTGATTCTATTATTGTTAAGATTGACCAGTATGATTACATTTTGATATAATGCAGCTCCAGAAACTAAGAAGGCGAAGCCCTTTGGCTAAAATCAAGAGAAGTCTGGATTTTCTAGTTGCCAGAGATTCGGTTCTTGGAGCCCCTTTGTCGCGTCCCCCTTCCCCGGGCAAGGAGTAGTGTCTCTATTCCCTTGCTTCCTAAAGGATCTTTTGATCCTTTAGTTATCCCCTTATTTTCTCTCTTTTTTCTTTTGTCGGGCCTTGGTTTTGTTTCCCACTCCTTGTGGATATTCTGTTGAACTTGGCCTTTTGTATCTCTCTGTACCTCTTTCTTTATTTCAATTAACGTGGTAATTTATCCACTTTTTTTCAAAAAAAATAAAAAAATAAAAAAATAAAGTTGGCCGGCGGATAACCATAATTAGTCATCGCAACATGAACTACGAGAGTAAGGAATAATATCGTGACCTGTAGCAAAGTACCAAGTCCATTAAAAATGGCGATCACTCTCGCAAGCATTCAAACCAGCACTAAATCACGGGAGGGAACAAGAATAGATAACACCAAAACAAAAAAGCTGACAACAATTGGGTAAATAACAAAAACTATCACCATTGCATATGCATTTCCTACCACTACCAATGTCCCCCACTTAAGCACAGTAATCTCCTTCCATGTGAAGTCCATTTGCAAACCTCTTTGTCTTATACAACCCCCAGCCCTTATCTCCACTCAATATATTCTCCAAACTACTCCCTATATATACATGCATCACCTCTCAAGTTTCATCCATATCGCTGCACAAAATGTATTATTTCATCTTCTTTGCACTGCTCTTCTTGGTCCCTCCTGCCACCTTAACCGATGCCGGGTGTGATTTTCCAGCAATCTTCAACCTCGGGGACTCCAACTCCGATACCGGCGGCTTCTGGGCTGCCTTCCCTGCCCAAACCCGGCCTTTCGGTATGACTTACTTTGGCAAGCCTGCTGGCAGGGCTTCTGATGGCAGGGCTGTCATTGATTTCTTAGGTAATTAATAACTACTTCAATCAATTCATTAATCAATATTCGAATTGGATTAAACTGAATAGTTAATTGCATTTGTATGTTACTATTTATAGCTCAAGGTCTTGGGTTGCCATTTCTTAGTCCTTATCTACAGTCTATTGGATCAAACTTCACTCATGGTGCCAACTTTGCTACTGCTGCTTCTACTGTTAGATTACCAAGCACTTCTGTGTTTGTTTCTGGGGTTAGTCCTTTCAGTTTAGCTATTCAGCTTAATCAGATGAAAGAGTTCAGGACTAGAGTCCTTGAATTCAGTAATCCTCAAGGTATAATGCTTACTGTTAATTTGCGCCCTATTTTGTAAATGTTTAATTTATCTTCTTTTGAATAAACCTCTTCGTGTTCAATTTTTACAGGTAATAATTATTTACCACCAACGGACATCTTCAGTAAATCACTCTACATCTTTGACATTGGGCAAAATGACTTCAGCGGCGGGTTGGCATCCCTTGGCATCCAAGGTGTCAAACAATACCTCCCTCAAGTTGCCTCACAGATTGCATGGACAATTAAGGTATATACCTCAAGTTAGGTAATTTTTAGGGAGGTTTTTATGTGCATGTATCAGCTCTGATACCATATTAGATGTAAAAACAGGACATTTACGATGAGGTTGGAGGAAGAACTTTCATGGTGTTCAATCTTGCACCAATAGGATGTTTCCCTGCTTTCCTCACAGAGTTACCTCACAACACCTCGGACTTGGACATGTATGGCTGCATGATGTCCTACAACAATGCAGTGCTGGACTACAACCTTATGCTGAAGGACACACTCTCCCAAATAAGAGATCAACTCCCTGGTGCTACTCTTGTTTATGTTGACACTCACTCTGTGAAGCTTGAGCTGTTTCAACACCCCAAAGACCATGGTGATCTTTTTTTCTTCTACTGTGAATTTCATCTTGAAGCTTTTCTTTAGTCAATTGGTAACCCTTTTTTGGGTTCAAATTTCAGGGCTTGTTTATGCAACTAGAGCTTGTTGTGGAGAAGGTGGTGGTGATTATAACTTCAATCCTCATGTTTTCTGTGGTTATAGTAAAGTGATAGATGGCAAGAATGTGAGTACTAGTGCTTGTGCTGATCCTCAAAACTATGTGAGTTGGGATGGGGTCCATGCCACTGAAGCTGCAAACAAAATTCTGGCATTTGGGATACTGAACGGTTCTTTATTTGATCCTCCTTTTCCTCTGTCTAAATACTGTGATTTGCAGCCAATTGGATGATGTGGACTCAAATGTTGTCTGGTTTCAGATTGAAATAAAATAATACATATACCTACTGAATTCAAAGGTCTCTATGGTTCTCATTTTTTGTGTTATTTTAATTTATTATGAGAACTTTAATTTTAAAGCTAAAAAGGCCCTTCGAGTCCCCCCGGTAAAGGTTGCACTTGGCCAGTAAAGGCCCCAAATTTGATAATACCCAGAAGTCACCTCTTCTTCATATCAAAATTCAAATTCCATGCATTACATTTAGCACAAGTTGGAAATACCAATTTGCCCAAGGATTTAGAAAGCAGAGGGCAGTAAGTATAATTTGAAATTTTGTATAAGATACAATCCTATGCACTTTAATATCTTCTTTATAGTGTTGTTCATCTTCTTCTTTATTTATCCGTGTTTTATAGAGGATGAAATTTAAAATATAAGCAGTTACAAAAATGGGCTCATTGCATAGTGATAATGCTTGATTGTGAAAAATAAATGTGAAAATTTATAAAAATCTGAAATTCAAGTCTTGACAAAGCTTGATTGTGAAAAATAATTATGAGAAAATTTAACAAATCTCAAATTCAAACCTTATTAGAAGGAATGGTGATAATGATCCTTGGTATAGATTCGAGTTTAGCACTCAATCTCCGCGTCCCTAGATGAGCTAGAGCACATAGAGTGAATGATTAATCACTAACTTTTGTGGATAATTTTAGCCTATTGTCAATATATATATATATATATAAACAGCTAGGTGGAATTGCAAAGAAAGAAAAAAAGTAGGAAGAGGAGACACGTGTCATTTATGTGCACACATATTGCCGTATTTAATTAGTTAGCGTCCGATGAACAAGCACTTGGGATAAGTAGTACAAATTATCCGGGTGCAAATTATCCATTGAAATTTGGGAATATATAAATAATATGATTTACATTTTTAAAAAATATTTGAAATACAGAAAGAAAGGCACCAGAAGTAACAAATTGTAAAATTCCTATAAAACTATGAAGTAAAACTTCCAGCAATAAAAGCACTAGTACAAGAAGTATTTTTATGTTAAAAAAATGATAATACTATATGGTTGGTTAGAGAATACTACATGAACGAGCGGTGAAATGTGAGTACTGTTGGAATTAAACGGAGAAAGTCAAGTACAGCATACACTGAACTTCAATTACAGCACACTAAACAACCAAAAGTATAAATATTTTGAACTCTAACAGGTAGCTAGGTACAATCATCCACAAACCATGAATATTCTCACATTTTTTTTAAACAACAAAAATAAGGAAACAATGGTAAGGCACGAGAGTGCTAAAGAGGATGGTAAGGTTTGAATCTTTTCTCTATCAGTACTTTTTATATACTGATGTATTCGGGTCCAATAATGTTTATTAATATTATTTACTATTGAATTTTATATTTTGGTACTGATGGGCTTTATATAGATTTAGGGGTCTTCAACCAAAAAGTCTCAAAACTTAATGGCTCAATCCCTATACCTATATATAAACTCATTATACTTCTATCACACAACGATGTGGTACTATATTTCCAACACACTCTCTCAAGTTCGACTCGGTCAAACTTGCTTAGACTTGTACACCAGAGGTCTGTTTATTAGGACTCATATACTACTTTGTGTCTCAGAGGTCCTACACACATGAACTTGTACACTACTTATGTCTCAGAAGTTCTACTACATGGACTTGTACACCACTTGTGTCTCAAAGGTCCCTTTTTTTTAATATATATATATATATATTAGGCTTCACTATATATTTCTCTAATACCATATTAGATTTTATATTTTGGTACTAATGGGCCTTATATGGGCTCTATATAAGTTTAGGGGTTTTATACCAAAAAGTCTCAAGACTTAGTGGCTCAACCCCTATACATATATATAAACCTGGCCATTCACACTTCTATCACACAATCGATGTAATACTATATTTCCAACATTAATCACAGGCCCAAGTGTGGGTTTTTGTGGGAGAAACAGTGACTTTATTCCTCCAGGGTTGTAAGGCATGAGGATTTTTTTAAGAGATCTATAAGCCACTCTAACAGATTCTTTTGAAAATCTCTTAAATAAGTGACATTTGTCACTTATTTGTCAATAAATAAATAAATAAAGTAGTCATTTAAAGTAGTCATTTCATTTGAGTATCAATTTTTTTGTTTTTATTTTTTTGTTTTAGTTTTATTTTGTTGTCAATTTTTTAAAACAAAATATATTTGGATACACTAACAATTATGTATTTTAAAAAGCTTAAAACCCAAAAGAAGTTTGTTTAGCACAAAATTAGGATGTTTTTTTATCATTTTTTTCAAATTCATATTTTATTTTTTAATAAAATTTATTGTTATATTATTTTACTTGATTGTATTATTAAATAAAGGTAATAGCATGATATCTGGTATTATTTAGGTAAAAAACTATCTCATAAAAATTGCACCATTTGAAACTAACTCATCTGATTTTTAAAAAAATAAAGAGCGATTATAAACACGTAATCATAATTTTTTTTTGGGAAATCAAGTAAAACGTAATAGCTCAAATAGAATATATTTACAAATTTTTTCTTTTTAAATTGTATATGTATATATATGTTATATCCCATCTAGTTTATAAAAATCAAGGATCAAGCAATAATTTTCACAATTTTTTTTAAAACTATATAAACTAATTTGTAAAATATCCACTGACCAAATGATAAATTTTTATAAAAATATTTTTTTCTTAAAAATATTTTTTTGAATAAAAAACTAAAAAGAGAGAAAGGGTAGAAGAGAAGGGTTCATGAAAAGAGAAACGAGTAAAAAGTTCTGCCTACTTAGATCCTTCTTCTCGCTTGTTCTTTTTCTTCTGTTGTTTTTTGTATCTCCTCACCTCTGGTGAGAGGTATTTCCTACTTTGTACCTTCGTTCTTTTTTTCAATAAATTTGTGATTTATCCACATTTATTTTTAAAAAAATTAAAAACAAACAAATATTGTTTTCTAATTTTTTTGGAAACATGAATTGTTGCCAAAAATTTTTGAAAACAAAAATAAATTATTAAACATATGTTTTTATTAATTTTATTTCAAAAATATAAAATAAAAAAACATAAATTAGCAAAAAGCCAAACAACCCCTAAATAAGCAAACAAAATCTTTACTCAACAGTCTAGCTCATGGCATGTTGCCTCGCTCACATCATCTGGAAAAATCTGCACCTGCTCCAGCCATCATGTTGTCTTAATTAATTCGTTGGAGATGATGTACTTCACCAACATCCAAATTATTCGAGCTCCCAACTCTTGCAAATACTTCCAAGCTACAAATCCCTACCCATTCAGCACCGTCAAGCTAGGTCACCTCATATTCTTTAGCACTCCCACGAATGATTCCAAAAAGTGAATGATTCCCAAAAAATGTATCCACAGACGAAGATTATATGCGGATTGAAGCTAACAGGGACGAAGATAGACAAAAAAAATGGAAGAAGAGTCAAGGGCTGCACTGCTTGAATAGGAATAGAGGAGCCATAAGAGAGGCAACTATATTATATATATATATATATATGATCTCTTCTACCCACGCTAATGGGAAATGGCGGGAGTTTTATCTCTGCTATTTTTATACAAGTAATTCAGTTATTGCACCTCTTCAAAATTGTAGACACATCTGAGATCTTCAGGGCAGCTAGCGCACAAAGAAGTATGCATAGTATATAAAAGTTGTGGAATATCCTCTCCACAGGACTCTAGATCGATTATTCTCCCTTTCCTCCTCTAATGTTGTTCCCAATCCCCTCCTCAACTTCTATCAAGCATCACTCTTTTGGGTTTCTTTAGGGAACTAATATACCACATGACAATATGAGGGTTTACATGTATAATGTGTTTGGAGGAATTATAAAATTATAGTAGGATGGCAGCTATTTTCTTTCCTCACACAAATCACTCTCGCAACTGCTGTGGTAAATGATTTGTTCATATTATAAGAAATTATAAAACTATATATAAGGAGAATTTTATTTTTTTTATTGTTTATTTTTTATTTTTATTTTTATTTTTATTTTAATTTTAATTTTTTATTGTGTGTTTAAACCTTTACACTCAAAATCAGTCATAAATTTTTGAGAGGGAAGGGAGAAAGAAGTGGTGCAAAGTTATTTTAAAAAACCAAGGAAATAGCTAAATAGTGAATTTTACGTTTTTGTAAGGGTATGATTCGCAATCTGGCTTTATTAAAGGTAGATGCATTGCGGATAATATTATTGGTGCCCAAGAAGTTATCTTCAATTTGCAAAAGCGAAAATTACTTGGTTATGTCTTCAAAGTGGATTTTACAAAAGCCTTTGACTCTTTAGATTGGAACTTTCTCCTTGATGTCCTTGCTGCTAGAGGCTTTGGATCTAGATGGCTTTCCTGGATTCATACTATTCTTAGTACTGCCAAGACTCAGTTCATCATTAACGGAACCACTCAGGGATACATTAGATGTAAAAGAGGTCTGAGACAAGGTGATCCCTTGTCACCCCTGCTTTTTGCCCTTGCTACAGATGTCCTAAGCGCTATGTTCTCCCATGCACTCAGATCCAAAGTGTTAGTGGGTGTTCCCTTGGATCCTTTGATCAACATTTGTCACTTTCAATATGCTGATGACCTCTTAATATTCTCTCTTTGGAGGACAAGAAGATCTTCAAATCATCAAATTAATTCTTTATCTTTTTTAGGGGTCTTCTGGTCTTTCCATAAATTTTTCAAAAAGCTGTTTGTATTCTACACATTATGGCTTCCAACCACATTACACTTCCGCCAGAATCCTTAACTGCTATAGAAACTGTTTGCCAATCACTTACTTAGGGATTCCTCTTTCTGGAAGAAGACCAAGACGTATTGACTGGGCAAAGCTCATTGGAATGGTTCGATCTAGACTCAACCCCTGGAAAGCAAATTATTTATCCCTTGGTGGCCGCCTAACTCTCATTAATTTTGTGCTTTCAACAGTTCCAGTTTATTGGATGTCGGTCTTCAAACTTCCCGCTTGGGTAATCAAAGATATTGATCAAATTCGAAGAGATTTTCTATGGAAAGGTCCTGATCTGGGTTCCAAAGGAATCAGACAGATTGCCTGGAATAGAATTACCAGGCCCCGCGATATGGGGGGCTGGGGAATCCTCAACCTTCAGGAATTTAACAAAGCTTTACTTGGGAAGTGGTGGTGGAAATTGACTTGTAATCCAGACAGTGGTTGGGCTAAAATCATTCAATCCAATTACTCAATTAGAAGCCCAAACGGAATCTTATCCCATAATCCACCTAGAAATAAATCTTTCTTTTGGGCAGGAGTGAATTCCTCTCTTTTACCATTTCGTTCCTGCATAAACAAAATTATCAGAAATGGTTTAAACACATCTCTTTGGTCTGACCGTTGGCATGCTGGACAATTGCTTAAAGATCTTTGGCCAACACTCTTCGCTGATTGTACATCTCCTTGGATTAATATCAGACAATTCATCCAACATATTAATAACCCAGAGATTCTTTTTCGATCTGCTTCCCCTGACATGTTGTCCTCTCTTCTAGAGATCATTCCTGATTGCTCCCATAATCAGGAAGATACCTACTCCTGGGCACTGGAAAAAAGTGGAAATTTCACAGTCAAATCCTTTTATAAATTCCTTATTGATGGTGGAATGCGTAGCCCGCATTACTCTCAATTCTGGAAAATCCACTGCCCTAGCAAAATAACTCTTTTTTGCTGGCTTGCTGGGGAAGATAAAATACTGACTCTTACAAATCTTTTCAAGAAAGGGTGCAACATTCAAAACTCCACAGATACATGTGTTCTATGTCACAAAGCCTCTCAGAAGCTTAACCATCTTTTCCTTGAATGTGATTTCTCCAGACGTATCTGGACTTTTTTCTCACAAATCCTTGGTTTCAATCTCTCCCCACATTCAATTCCCACACTTTGACTACTTGGATTCCATCCCTTATCCCTCAACACCGAACTCTCTGGGACCTCATTTCCCGTGCGATTTTGTGGAATATATGGATTGAAAGAAATAATCGTATTTTCAATTGATCCTGCTACCGCTTTTCTGATATTTTTTTATTAAAAATTGCTAATATGCTTCTTTCTTGGTTTTTCAACAGTTTCCCGATAGACAACGATCGTCTTTTTAATGAAGCTTCCCGGAAAAATTAAAGCGCTCTCTTAATTTCTTAAGCGCTAAAGTCTCAAATCAAGCTGGAGATCCCGACTCCAATCTTGCGCAGGAGTAGTTGTTTCTTTTGTTGGTCTGAGCAGGCCTGAGGGACCAGACGGTGTCTTCCGCCTTCTCAGCTTTTTTCCCTTCGTTTTTTTATTTTCTGCTGCTCTTAGTTCTTTTCCTCACTCGGTGAGAGGTTTTTATCTTCCTGATTCTCGTTACTTTCTATTCGATAAAAGTGCTGGTTTATCCACATTTATTTCAAAAGGGGTGCATGTGTAAATATGACTTAATCTGGGTAAACCATAAATAACTTGTAAACGTTTTTTTTTTCAGGTATATGCCAGATTGTTGCACAAATACACACAATATATGTATGTACACGTACACTTTTATTTAATATAGATAAATTAATAGATGAAATTTCCTTTAAAGACGTAAATTACAAATGGAACTTCATATGGACTTCGTAGATTAAAAATTGTGTGTGTATTTAGGTTATCTGTTTTAACTGTTAACAACTAATAAAAACAAATTTAATCTTCAAAAATACATTCAATAAATTTATTATATTTTTTTTTAAATACTCAAAATGTCTCTCTCTATATAATATATATAAATATTATGAATTAATATCTTATTTAAGGCGTTTGTGCCCGACAATGAACAGATAACCCATACATCCGTCTCCTTCTATAGAGTCATCCAGTCATTATTTGTGGTTGACCCATACTTTGAATCTTTCCAATAATAATTATTATAAAACTTTTTTCATTCACTGATGGAAACATCACAAGTAGTATAACACAATTGAAGTGGTTGAGCCCCCAGCGCTTATACTATTTTATGTTTTATGTTCAATAGGCAATATAAATTTTTTGTTTTGTTTATAGTTTGATTTGCACAAATAATAAACCAAAAATTACAAAATTATTGTAATATATTTATTTGTTTTATATTTTTTTTTTTTGAAAAAATACATAAACTACTAATTTATTAAACAAGAAATGAACAGGTACAAACCAAACAAGATTAAGAAACATATGAAAGAACAACAAAAGGTGAGAAATCACCGAAGGTGAACCACGTCAAACCAGGAAAGTGACAAAAAAACAGGAAAAAAGAGGAACAACAACATCGAAGAGGCGAAGTCTATATAGTATCTGAGGCCTCTTGAGGCTAAAAACGAAGTCGATAACTCCTGCATCAAGAAGGTCATGGCGCGGGGCTAATCACCTGGACGCGCGCTCAAGAAGTCGATGTTATGAATTAAAAAGTTAATTACAATATGTTATGAATTTCTAGCTTATAATTACATTTTTTAAATTTCAAACTATATTTATTAAAAATTAATTATCAAAAATATTATAATAAGAAGTCAGGTTTTCATAAATAATTTATAAATTTATTTATTTATAATTTAAAACAACAAATATTAGTTTATGATTAATTAATAAAAATTATTAATCATACCCGTAGAGAAAAAATTGAAAAACCTTTAATCCAAGAGGAGATTATTATAATTTTTTAGGAAAAATAAAAAAAAACACTCTTGTTTTCGAGATTTGCAAAATAAGAAGTGAGATTTTTTTTCGATTGTTTGATATGTTGTTTCTCATATATTAACTTTGTCTTTTTTTTTATAGGAATGAAATCGTTCATTCATATAAAAAAATCATCAAAATGCATAAAAACATGATTTTTCAACATGATTTTGTTTGATTTTTGAAATTAAAGTTTTTTTAAAGTAGAATTTTGGAAGAGATTAATAAACTTTATATATATATATATATATTATGTTATATAAGTTTGTTTTTAAATAAAATAATGATTTTACCAATGTACACTGTTAATACTGTTAATGGTTTAGTAATGGTTTTTACGCTTAATTTTTACAAATATGAAAAACCACACGTGATAAAAATCAAAAACACTTTTTTTATTTTTCAAATCTCGAAAAACTACAAAGGTTTATTTTATAATTTTTCCACTTAATTCCAAATCAACATCATCATCACCATCACCATCACCATCACCATCATCATCACCGCCCCAATTACAACATGCATATAAATACACAAATATGTACACATAGGTTCACACAAGAAACATGGATGTTTTTCATTCACAACAAACATCACCAAACATAAACATTTAAAAAATAAAAATAAAAACATAGAAAACATATGAGCATTATTAGAGGTACCCACAAAAGTAGAGAGAGCAGCGGAAAATGGGAGGTAAGGTATATATACTCACTGACAAGGCAGACAACCTTCCACTCCGGCAGGGTGGGCTCCCTAGTCCGGCGAGCCGGCGGAGAGAATAAGGACTGCAGCTCCTTTGGGAGTTCGCCGGTGACATGAGGCTTCAGCACTGATGCTTCATAAGAAGGAGCACTCCCACTCATCTTTCTTAACTTCTCTTAAGCTTCTTGTTATTGTTGTTAATTTGTTGATCAAGAGATGAATGGGTTGATTTATAATGATGTGCAGATGAGAGATAAGGTTTGTGTGGGGCCCAAATTTGTTGGATTTTTTTTTGCACAGTGTCACAAGATACAAAATACGGGTAAATTTTTCGTATCGATTTCATGCTATGGGTGATTCAGTTTTAGTCGTTGTGTTTGATTTGTTTCTTTTTAGTCGTTCAGATATTAATTTGTTTTTACTGGGCGATGGCGTGAGATCTGGATGATGCGACGTCGACTTTTTTTATATTTTCTCTCATCGCAGTGAGAGAGGATCTTTGACTCACTCACTTAAAGAGTGACGTGGCAGTTTCCGACCACGTATCTAAATTTCACTGAAAATCCCAAAGTGACGCACGTGAAAACAAATTAATATCTAACGATCGATGAAACAAATCGAAAACACAACGACTAAAATGGAAATCAGCCATAACACAGTGACCACATGAAAAATTTATCCTACAAAAGACCAATTTCTCAATTATGCGGAAGCTGTAGTCTTCTGCGTGGGAGTTAATTATACTATTATCTATTTAATAAGAAGAGTTAATTATACTATTATTCATTTAACAAGGAGGTGGTTTTATATTTATATTTATTTTTTTATTTTTTTTTATAAGGTGGACGAGTTCTTGCATCAACCAGTGTTATGAGGAAGAGTCTCTTAACTTCTCACTTGGCAAGAAAACTTTCACCTCAACAAAAACCAAAGCTCGATGATTCTATTAATTTAGTTAATTGCAACTTAAAGTTTTTGGAGCCTCATTTTACCAGAGAAGTTGATTTTTGATAGGTGACTAGTCAGGCCAATACTTCAACTGTATTCATCTTGGTGTGATTTGTCTCTCTCACAAAAGATAGTCTCTTTTTAAATTTTATTAGTGTAATTGTATTTTGTTATTGTCATAGTATTTTCTCTCCCGGTGAAATATATTTTTCTGTCAGTGTTCTTATATTTTTTTATTCTCATAATATATTCACTTCTAGTGGAATATATTTTTATGTCCGTGTCATCTCTTTATAATTATCCAATACTTCAGCTATATCTATTTTGGTGTGATTTGTCTATGTTACAAAAGGGTAATCTCTTTTTAAATTTTGTTAGTGTTATTGTATTTTGTTATTTTCATAGTATTTTTAATCCCGGTGAAATATATTTTTCTATCAGTGTTCTTATATTTTTTTATTCTCATAATATATTCACTACTAGTGGAATATATTTTTGTCCGTGTCATCTCTTTATTGTTGTCTTTGTATTTTTTTATTTTTTTAATAAATATGGGTTTATTTGTTTTTTTAAATGTTTTTTTCTCGTTTTTTTAATTTTGTTTTGTAATTCTCTATGTGCACAAAGGATCTTGATGTTTTATACATATATAGTAATAAACTAAAAGAATTTTTCAAAATGGGGAACCAAAGAGAAAGTTTGTTTGTATATTATTTATATTTGTGCCTCATTCTCATATTTTGGGGGTATGTTAAATACTACATATGGGAAGAAGAGAGGTTAATTTTTAAAAAATAAAATAAAATTTTGAATTTCTTTCAAAAATTATAGCAACATGTATTCCTTCTCCTTATCTTCAAGGTAATAGATAAATATTTTTTTACAATGAATAAAAAAACAAGAAAGTATCTTATTCCAAACAAAGCTAAGTAACACCAAAAGAGATAATTATTAAAAGGGAAGGACAACATGTATGTATTCTTTCTTGAGATGCTTCACTACCTTGCTTGAAAGCATCAACCTGCCTGTATTTTTTTTAATAATAAGAGTGTCTTTAATTAGTGATTGGAAAGAATGATTAGATTTAAAAATAAATTTTTTAATAAATATGGATAAATCTTAAAATTTTTAATTTATAAATATTGTAATTTTTACCTTTGATTTTGTTTTAAAAAATATATGTATCTACTAATCTACTGTGTTGGCGTCGCTTTTGTCTTATTGTTGTTTATCTGTTGCATCGTTAGCTTGTCTTAGTTTCCATTTTACTTAATAAATCTGAGATTTATCCATTTAAAAAAAACTAATTTACTATGAATAATGCTATCTCAGTGAAAAAAATAATTAAATTTAAAAAAACTAATCTATTATATGTATTATGATAATAATGTAAATGGAGAGTGAAATGAGTGATTTATGCATCTCTAAACATATACCTACCTTTCAGTTAATTTAACCTCCTTCATTTTTAAATCTAATCCTAAATTTGAGATTTTTGATTAATTTAGAGATGGTCTTATGATCAATAAAAAATAATATAAAAATATTTATTTATTTTTCATCGACTAAGTCATTGTATATTGAAGATTCTCCCAACAAAGAAAGCAAAACGTCAAGTCAAAGTTTCACGTCAAAACGTCAACTCAAAGTTTCACTTCACTTTCTGCATCACATCAAGTGATATGACAGTACCTCATACCTAAAGATTGAGCTGGCATGGATTTAACTATTTTTATATTTCGTCATTTTAGGTAGAATAGAAAAACTAGTCTTTCATTTTCAGTCATTGCATCGAGTCATCACAATAACATAATCGAAAGGTTTGGTTAACGGTATTGTGAAATCATTAAAAAAAAAAAATTCAGATGATAATCTCAATATATTATTATATTTAATTATTATAATAATAGTTTTTAAAGTAATAGTAATATCAATTGTAATGTAAAATTATTAATAATAAAATATTATTAAATAAGTCCATAAATACATTATCACCAAAATATATATCCATCTAGATTACTAAATTAGTGATAATCTGATGTAATTTTTTTTAAAATTTGTCCTCACCTTTTTCAATTTAATTCTTTTCCCATTCTTTCTTTGAAATTTTAAAAAATATAAAATAAGTTGGGAATATCTTTAAAATTTTAATATTTTGTATTTTTATTAATTATTTTTTATGTGAAAATTTTTATTTTATTTAACTTTAAATTTACTTATAATCTTATATATAAGGATATTTTGAAGAAAAAAAATATGTCAAAAATTAATTTTTAGTATTATAATTTAATTATTTTTATCTAAAACTTTAATTTAATTTGTGGTGTTAGTTTACTACAAAATGACAGTCTGGCTACATGTCTATATGCTCATTAATTCACGTTCCTTTCATCTTTTTGTTGACATTTTTTAATTTTTATAAATATAGATAAATTATGTTAGAGACATATAAAAATTAGGCGTTAATATTTCGATGCATTTATGATCTCACTATGTATGAGTTGAGATTAAAATCTGTTTATTATGTGTTTTTGAGGAGACTCTCTTGGTTCTATAGACTGGTTGAGGTGTTTCTTTTTGTTCCTTCTGTTTGTTTATTAATGTGTTTATGTTCTTTTTCTATCGTTTTTGTAGCCATTTCTTGTGGTATGTTCTCTTTTCTTCTGTTGTTTTCTTTGTTGTTATTGTTCACTACTCATTAGTGTGTAGTGATGTGTTGTTATTTATTCTTTTTAATTAAAATGGTTTATCCACCTTTTCAAAAAAAAAATTGAAATCTGTATTTTTGACAAAAAAATAAGAGTATTATACATAAAAGACTTGATGCTTGCTAATAGATAAAAAAAACGTTAACATCTATCTAAATTAATAAAAAAATATCTATTTTATTTAATAAAATAGATAAATCATTTTAGGAGATTTGTTTAAATCACAACAAACAATAATTTTATTTAAAAATAATAATTTCGTATATATTCTCCCCTCTTAATTTTCCCCTTCATCATAATAGATATAAATTTTTTAAATAATTATATAAATTAAAGTGTCATGAACAATAAATGATTTTAGAAGGAAAAGTGACACATTGTATGGCTTCAGATACCATTCAAATGCCATTTCTTTGGCAATTTCCAATTTCCAATTAATCACCATCAACTACGCCTTCCATCCACGTTTATTTGTATGGCTTAAGATATCATCCAATAAATTTTAGCACAATGTGTGGATGCATTCATCTGTGTATTGTGGATGATGCAACGTAAGTGGAGTAATTAAATTTAAAATTACACAATGACTTCTTTTTAATAAGGTGGATAATCCCACAATGACTTTCCAAATGAATGATGTAAAAGAAGTGGGAAAAGTAATTAAAAAAATATTATTAATTACTTACTTTTTTTTTTAATCCGAATAGAAGACAAAACTCAGTACCAAACCAAGTTATCAAATAGTATGCTACAATATTATTATTCATTATTATTTATTTATTTATTAATTTGTAAATAATGTTTCACAAACAACGCACCTTCTAACATTTTATAAACTTATTTAAGAAAAAATTTCTTTAAATAGATACATTTATTCAATTTTTAGCATTAATTATGTTAGTTCCGCCGATGTTGTTTGTGATTTAGAAAACACTCAAACACTTATCGAAAATTCACACAAACCAAACAAGAAGGAGACACACAAGATTGGTATCCCAGTTCGACGTCCACTAGCCTATGTCTTGGGGGCCAAGCCCGGAAATAAACAATCCACTAAAAGAGGTGAAAAATAAGTGAGTACAAACACTTGTCACTCACTCTCCCAACAATAAAGATCACTACTCTCTCTAGATTGTCTAATTCTCACACACTCTCCTCCACAAGAGACACAATCTCAGAGCAAGGCAGCTTATATAGATGCCTCAACGTCCCAAATATAGTCCATACCTCTTTTAGAATCTCCGCGGCTACTAATGTAAAACCTTCCACAATTAAATGTTGCAACTCCTGTTGTAACGTAAATTGCAACATTGTATTGACTGCTGCCTTGACTGAATTCTAGTTACGTTGCGAACGACCTCAAGACCCATCAACCTCCCGATCATACTTAGTCTGAGTCGGTGCAGCCCGATTTCCCGATCCTGACTACCGGCAACTAGCTTACCTCCTTAGTTCCTCGCCACGAAGTCCTCTCGCAAGAGACGTACGTCCTTTGTGCGTCTTCATGAAACTTACCAAATTTGATCTTCAATTCATCCAAGTTTGGTCTTCAAATCTTCCCAAGAAAGATCTCCAATCAATCATCTCAATCATGCCAACAATAGGCATGTCTTCAAATCTTGTCCTTAATAGTCTCCCATCATACCTATTAAGGCTCTTCAAATCATACCTTCAATAGTCTTCAATCATACCATTGATAGATATTTCTTCAATTAAGCTCTATTCATATTTAGTCTTCAATTAAATCACTTAAATATGATCTTAATATGATCTTGTCTTCAAATTGTAACACATTACCAAAAATAGTTTCTCCAATATCTCCTAAGATATTTGCCTCCAAGCCAAGACTCCTTGCCATGTCACCATGTCTTGCCACATCATCAATTATGCCACATCACACAGATTGCTATGTCATCTTGATTTGATGTCAAATCATACCAATAATAGTGCAGTTGCACTAAAAAATTAAATCAATTTTTTGACAATTTTAAATAAAAAAAATCTCATCCTTTCTTGTATAATACATTTTGTTTTGTTGTATAATAACTCATGTGACGTCTTTGGTTCTCTTTGTCATAAATATATATATATATATATATTGAAAAAGTGGATAAATCACATTCATTAGTCAAAGGTAAAAAATAACAGTTAGGTTTAACAACAAACAAAATAGACCTATTAGATATGGTCACAAAAAATAACCAAAAACAAAATGACCCGACCACCAGAAATCCACTAATATATATATATATATAGCATGTAACCCCAAGTCTAACGTTTTTTTTTACTTTGTATCATAATATAAACCCTAATCCATCTTGAATGTGGTTTATTGTGTTGTTTTGTCGTTGAGTGAATCCGTAAATCTTTTTTATCCCAAAAATATGATTTATCTATTAAAAAAAAGTTTTTCCCCCACATTTCACAGAATCACAGGAAAAAAAAATCACTAACTTTTAACTTCATTTAAATAGCGACATTAAAAGACATGAATGTTCTTATGACAAACATCACCACTGAATTAATAAGCTTCAAGTTCAACAACATAAATATTAACACAATGATAAAAATATTAGAAAATACTAAAATGGTTAGAAACAGCCTCCAAAATGATAAAAATCCATGCATAGTCAAGAAGAAACCCTACACTTCATTGTTGTTGCCATGCTCAATGAAATCTATCTTCCCATTCACTTGACTAGTGAAATTCACTGTTGTTTTTCCAACTCCTACGTACTCATCTTTCTGAATTAATTAATTAATAAAAATTTATAACAGTATTTGATTCTATTTTAAAAATCAAGAGTAAAACACTCACATTCAAAAATTAATAACAGTAACAGTGATAATGGATCATAAATTATAGATACCGGCTCATATCCTAAATCACCATTATTAACAAAAACAATAGCTTACTAACTCCTCACAAAACCATCAACCTATAATCACTGCCGCCCATTGAAAGTAATTAAAGGGTATGAAATGGTGGCTGAGTTGGTGTATCAATGGTCTATAAAAGGGCCATAAATTGAAGCTTATCATTCACAACTGAAGTGTGAAAGCGGAAAAGAAAAATATAAGAGTGAGAGTAATAAAAAAATATTTTTGAGAGTTTGTATTTCTCCAAGTATAAGAAAAAGTGGTGGTCTTCTTATTCACAACTGAAGTGTGAAAGCGGAAAAGAAAAATATAAGAGTGAGAGTAATAAAAAAATATTTTTGAGAGTTTGTATTTCTCCAAGTATAAGAAAAAGTGGTGGTCTTCTTATTATTAGAGAGGGTTTATAACTTCTGAAAATTTTCCACTTGGTAAATTTTTCTATCATTGCATGTGATTTTTACCCTAATTATTTAGAAGCTTTTCACATAATATCTTTGTGCCATATTTATCTTTCATTATTATTTTTTCATCTATTTTACTACACTATTATTATATTCAGTCCTACATTTTATAACACTTATTTTTAGCTGACAACGCGCATGTTAAAGGATCAATCTCCAAATTTCATTAAAAAAAAAAATTCAAACCACCTTCTCATTAAAAATATTAACACTTTACATAGAGAACTAGATGCTAGTATAACTTATCCTTTGTAGATTTTTTATGAAGGCATGCGAAAAAGCAAATTTTATTTTAAAACAATTAAAAAAAACGTTTTTTTATAAACCAAACAATCGGTTTGAACAAACTTATTTTCAGGGCATTAATTTAACTATGGTTGAATAATATTTACAATTTAAAAGGGGTGTACAGATACATCGACAGTAAAGAGCACGGGTGAAAGTGAGAACCATGGCCTATCATATATAGTGTTATTTAACTAAATTTGAAATTCAAAAGGGGTATATATTCTTAACACCCACTTACATTAAGAATTTAGAAGAAGAAGAAGAACAAGATGAAGAAGATAATGATGATAAACAGTTGATATGATCCATGAACAAAATTAATAAATACCAATTAACAAGCTAGCCACTAAACATCATCTTGATGGGAATTAAGCAATAATCTCAATAGATTAATAGCAAATAAACAATCCCAAGCTTGCTAGATTAAGGAGAGCAACTTAAACAGAACAAAAATTGTAATCACACAAAACACCAAATTTTTATGTGGAAAACCCTTAAATCAAGGGCAAAAAACCACGGGTCAATCTTGACCAAGCCAAGCTCCACTATGGTCAAATTCATGGTACAAGAGAGTCTCAAGAATGAGCACAAATCAGAAAAATACAACTTGACCAAAATAATAGCTAAAACAAGGTATATTGGAAGCAAAACCAATATTTTGCAGCTTTTGTTCTGACCCTCATATCTTGAGCTAGGAGAAGCCAAATCACAAACCGTCTAGTGGAAATCAAGCTCTACAAGTCCTGAATGTGCCCACAAAATTTCAGCTTAATCGGACTTCGTTTGACCCTCCAAACACTAGCTTGAAGTTGTTGTCACTGTTAAATCCGAACCTGAGAAAATCTGCAGTTTTTCTCTTTGCGGATGTTGTATCTCTCCAGATTTTTCACTTTCTTAACCCTAATATGATGGAAAACACTTAATAAAGTGAACCTTAATGGGCTTGGATCATAGGAAGAGAGCCAAAACCCAACACATCTTTCATGGCATTAATGAAAGTCATAAAATTCTCAAAAGAACACCCTCCTTTGTCAACACTCTTCATGGTCATTTCCTTCAAAGCAAGAGCCCTCTTCTTCATTCCTTCATCTCCAACCAACTCTTCCACCTTACCTCTAATCTCCTCTTTTGTGATCAAACCATTCTCATCGGGCATCATCTTCAACCCGCTCTTCCAAAAATCACAAAAAAATATAACTTTGATTCAAATGTTGGTCGACAAAGTAAGGCCAGCGGAGAAATGGCACACCATTGCTCACAGATTCCATTGTTGAGTTCCATCCACGGTGAGTAATGAAACAAGCCAATGCGGGTGTGCAAGAACCTCCTGTTGAGGAGACCATTCAACAACCTTTCCCCGGTCACCAATAACATCTTTGAACCTTTCTAGCAAGCTGGTGGTGGCCTTTCCTGTTATATCCGGCCTAATTACCCATAAAAATGGCTCGTCGAGTGAGCTTCTAACCCTAAAGCAAGTTCTTGAAATTGCCTTTCATTAAGACTTGCCAAACTACCAAAAGCCACATAAATAACAGAATTATCACATTGTTCATCAAGCCAACTCTTGCAAGTCTTGTCTTCAGCCCAAAAGCATGCATCTTGAAAAAGATATAGAAGAACTATGTGATGAACTGTGATTGAAGATGCTGGTATGATTATAAGCAGGTACAAATGGGAGGAGTCTTCCCATTCTCTTGAGATATGCCGGATATGGTGGATATGTTGAAGATCTGCTCTTTATGTATGAGCTTAATGTTATCACACTATAGTACTTGACATGTGATGGGTGTGATGTTAACTTTTTTGCTTTGCATTAAAATGCATGTACTGGACGTAGTATGTTATGTTTTGCTCTTTTTGTTATATGTCTTCATAAGCATAGCTGCTAATGAATCTATTTTACTTCCTGAGTATCTCCTTCAATATATTAGTCTGTTGTTCCTCTGTGAGAAGCTGCTGATAGTGTGCATTGTTGATGCATGTTTGTTTGTTGCTACAGTGGTATCAGAGCTTAAACATCTGTGATGGCAACCAGCGGTGCTCCGGTGACCTTGTTCCAACCGTCCATTCCTGTGTTTTCGAGGGCGGAGTATGGGAGGTGGAGTCTTCGAATGAAGACCGTATTCAAATCCCAGGAGCTTTGGGATCTTGTGGAGAAGGGCGTGGCCGAGTCGAAGGATGAAGCGCAGGAGAGAGAGAATCGCAAACGTGATTCCAAAGCGTTGTGCTTGATCCAGCAGGCTGTGGATGGCCCTATCCTGGACCGGATCTCAGAGGCGAAGTCGGCTCATGAGGCGTGGGAGACCCTGAGAAAACAATGCCAAGGAACAACTAAAGTTCGGGCCGTGAGAATTCAAGCTCTCCTGCAAGACTTTGAAACCTTACAGATAGAGGACGCTGAGGGGATGCAGGACTATCTCACTCGGGTTATCTCTGCTGCTAACCAACTTCGTGCGCTTGGTCACAAGTTAGCTGAGTCTGAGGTCGTCTCAAAGGTGCTAAGAAGCTTAGCTCCAAAATTTGATATTGTAGCTGTGCCCATCGAGGAATCCAAGGAGATATCGAAGTTATCTCTCGATGATCTTAGTGGAACGTTGATGGCTCATGAAGTCCGGGTTAATCGCATGCAAGCCAAGAGTGGTGAGAAGGCATTGATGGTCAAGGGTGACTCATCTAGTGCAAGTTCTAGCAGAGGAGGTTTCAGGGGACGAGGAAGAGACACCTTCAGAGGAAGAGGGCGAAGTAGAGGCAGAGGAAGAGGAAGCAGCTCAAGAGCATACACCAGTGAAGATCAAAAGGTGCCGAACTCTGAACAAAGATACATAGAAGCAATATACAGTGTTACAACTGTAAAAAATATGGCCATGTGAAGGCTAACTGCTGGCAAACCTCTAAATTGACGGAGAAGTGTGCAAATGTTGTTGTAGAAAAGAATGAAGAAGCAGAGAATGAGACGACAGCTAACATGTTTTTGGCACAGAATGATACTTAGTTGATGGATCAATCGGTGTGGCTCGTCGACAGCGGCTGCTCCAATCATATGACAGATATGAAGACCCTATTTTGCAAACTTGACACATCTGAGAAGCGCACGGTTCGTCTGGGAAATAACAAAGAGATTCAAGTGGCTGGAATGGGCACGGTTGCACTTCATTCACATGAGGGGAAGACCAAGCTCATTCACAATGTGCAGTATGTTCCAGCTCTTGCACATAACTTATTGAGTGTAGGCCAGTTAATGTTGTCTGGCTATGATGTTGTGTTTAAAAATGGTGAATGTGTAATCTCACATGGAAAGACTGGTGTGCCGGTGATGACCATTCGAAGAACGAAGAACAACATGTTCCCCATGTTGATATCTGGTCCCGAGCAAGCCAATGTTGTGACAAAGAATGAAGAAAATTATGCAATGTGGCACCAGAGGTATGGCCACTTGAGTCAACGTGGATTGCAAATCTTGAACCATGAGAGCATGGTGATTGGTCTTCCAGATTTGTCTTCAACCAAACAGTGTGAAGCCTGTGTTCTTGGAAAACAAACAAGAGCCACTTTTCCAGCAGAAAAAGCTTGGAGGGCGAATGGCAAGCTGCAGTTGGTCCATGCGGATCTTTGCGGGCCTATCCAGACTGAGTCAAAGGGGTGGGAGTAGATATTTTCTACTCTTTATTGACGATCACACCTGAATGAATTGGGTGTATTTTCTCAAGTGTAAGTCAGATGCATTCAAATATTTTAAAGTTTTTCAGTCTTTGGTTGAAAGGCAAGCAGGAGTCAAGCTCAAGACACTTCGAACCGATCGCGGTGGAGAATTTATGTCAAATGAGTTCATGGCATACTGTGAGAGTCAGGGCATACGAAGACAGTACACAACTCCACACTCACCACAACAAAACGGTGTCGTGGAGAGGAGAAACAGAACGTTGGTGGAGCGAGCTCGGGAGCATGTTGAAGGCCAAGATGCTACCCAATTCCTTACGGCGGGAGGCAGTGGCACAGCGACCTATCTCTCCAACATATCTCCCACTCGTCTGTGTGCTTGGTCGAACTCCGTATGAGCATGGCACTGGGAGAAAAGCCAAGCGTGAGTCATTTAAGAATATTTGGAAGTATTGCTTATTATCACGTATTGTCTAATTCTCGACAGAAGTTAGACGCAAGGGCACAGAAAGGTATATTTGTAGGCTATTGCAGTGAGTCAAAGGCCTACAAGATATACAACCCATTGGTCGATAAAAATGATCACTAGTAGAGATGTAACATTCAATAAAAGGCTCACAGTGGGATTGGGACATCGGTGGGAGGTCTACACATTCAATTACTATAGAGGGAAGCAATGGAAATGAAGACTCTTCTGGGATGAACATTGAACAAGGTGTGACTGAAGCAGCAGGGAATGCAACACATGGGAATGATGTCATACATGGCTCAGGTGTGGTGGAAACAGAGGGTGAACTAGGAGAGCATGCCATAGCACCTACTGATGACACACCACCCAGGAGGGTAAGGACATTGCAAGATGTGTATTAGAGGTGCTCTTTTGCATTAAATGTGGCTGATCCTTTTACATTTGAAGAAGCATATAAGCATCCAGAATGGAGGGAGGCTATGAATTAGGAGATAGAATCTATATTGAAGAATGATACATGGGAATTAGTTCCTGCACCACCTGAGAAGAAAATTGTGGGATTGAAATGGATATACAAAAGAAAGTATACACCAGAAGGAAAACTGCAGAGGTACAAAGCAAGGGTGGTTGCCAAGGGGTATGTACAAGAGTAAGGGATTGACTTTGATGATGCGTTCTCTTCTGTTACCAGAATGGAAACCGTGAGGCTACTTCTTGCACTCGCAGCTCACAAAGGTTGGATCGTTTTTCATCTAGACGTGAAGACGGCGTTCTTGAACGGGGAAATACATTAAGAGGTGTATGTAGAGCAACCGAGGGGCTTTATTGTGCGAGGGAAAGAACAATTCGTCTGCAAGTTGAAAAAGGCTTTGTATGGCCTTCGACAGGCACCGAGGGCATGGTATAGCAAATTAGACAGCTATCTACATGAGCAAGGGTTTGAGCGGTGTCCCTGTGAGCATACACTATACAAGAAGTCAAGTGATAATTGTGATGGTTTAATAATTTGTGTCTACGTAGATGATATACTTTGCATGGGATCCTCTGAAGCCATGATATCAGAATTCAAAGTCAACATGAAGAAGTGTTTTGAAATAACTGACTTGGGAGTGTTGAGTTATTTTCTTGGTTTAGAAGTAAACCAAAATGAGAAGGGAATTCACATTGCTCAAAGAAAAATATCTGAGGATTTCTTTGAGAGAGTATAACATGCAACAATGTAAACCCACTACACCATTCAATTCAAGTGAGAAGATACAACAGGGATGATGGGTCGGTGTCATGAGATCCTAAGAGTGCAGGGAGCTTGATTGGTCGACTAATTTACTTGACTCACTCCCGGCCTGATATATCTTTTGCCGTGGGGGTTCTATCTCGGTTCATGAATTGTCCATCAAACAAACACCAAAGCTACGACTAAGCAGGGTGCTCGGATATAGTAGCTCGATTGGATGTGGATTGTGGTATAGTACAACTGGAGAAGGAAAGCTTGAAGGATACTCTGACAGTGATTGGGGTGGTTGTATGGAGGATAGGAAGAGCACCACCGGTTTTGTCTTCAAGGCGGGGAACCGTAGCAGATATCTGGATGTCTAAAAAGCAAGACATTGTTGCTCTATCAACGACGGAGGCCGAGATATCTTGCACTTTGCTCATTTGCATGTCGGAATATTTGGCTCAATAAAGATGATGAAGGAGTGCGGTTTCATCGTTGATGAAGAACCAAGATCAACAACAATAATTTGGTGTGATAACAAATCATGCATTGCAATATCGAAAAATCCTATAATGCATGGTAGGACCAAACATATTGACATCAAATATCACTTCATTAGAGGGCTGATCACTGAAGGGAACTTAATTGTGAAGCATTGTAATACTAATGATCAATGTGGCGGATATATTTACTAAGTCATTACCCGACCCAGAAGCATCACATGTTTAAGGAGCAGTTGGGAGTGTGTGATCTTCAATCAAGGGGGGATGATGAATTGTGATTGAAGATGCTGGTATGATTATAAGCAGGTACAAATGGGAGGAGTCTTCCCATTCTCTTGAGATATGCCGGATATGGTGGATATGTTGAAGATCTGCTCTTTATGTATAAGCTTAATGTTATCACACTATAGTACTTGACATGTGATGGGTGTGATGTTAACTTTTTTGCTTTGCATTAAAATGCATGTACTGGACGTAGTATGTTATGTTTTGCTCTTTTGTTATATGTCTTCATAAGCATAGCTGCTAATGAATCTATTTTACTTCCTGAGTATCTCCTTCAATATATTAGTTTGTTGTTCCTCTGTGAGAAGCTGCTGATAGTGTGCATTGTTGATGCATGTTTGTTTGTTGCTACACTATGCTTAGAGAGGAGTGGCCCAAGGGGTAGCATCTTGCAAGAGTTTAAATAGTTGAAAACCGCCTTTTCGGCTTCATAGAATGAGTTGAAGATGACGAATTCATGATCCGCATTCTTCAGCTCCTTGTTGTTGTTAACAGTATATTAATTGAAATATAATCTTATTGGATTCAGAATCAAGGAAACAATTCCAATGAAGATTGTCAATATTCATTGGAGGTGTACTTGGACTTAATAGATTCCAATGAAGATTATCAACATTCATTGAAATATAATCTTTTCAACTTCATAGAATGAGTTGACTTTCACGAACGGAAAAATTCCGTTGGGAAAATTCCAGTCTCTAATGCCCATGTTTTCTTGTAGTGGTATCCCTGGACTTAATATGAAAACTTGTCCAGATTTCTTTGCAGACCCTGATAATTAACAACACCATATATATATATATATTAAATTAAAACTAATCAAACAAATGAATGTATATATATATACCATCATCTTCATTGATGATGCCAAGTTCAATTAGGCAATAAACGCTCCTCATGTTGATGAAGGTGTTGGCGGAGGCGATGGAGAAGACGGCGGAGCGAAGACCCGGTTTTCTTGGCGATGTCCAAAGCCCGAGCCATGACTTCGTCGGTGATGAAACATGTCACAATCGGTTTATCGCATTCTTGGATATCCATAGTGTTAATGAGTTGGAGGAGATGGAGACAAGTGAATGTCATTAGTGCATGGCATAGCTCGGCGATGTCATTGCGGTCATCTTCAGGTTGCATGCCATCAGGGATTGAAATGAAGTTGATTGAAGGTGGTGTGGTACGTGGTGGAGGAGAGGAGACGTGCATGGTTGAAGTGGGTGTTGATGAAGGTGATGGTGAAGCCTTGAGAGGCCATGCGGTAGGCGAGCTCCATGAGAGGGAGGACATTGTTGATGCTGATTGATGATGGGGTGAGAGCGGGCCGTGCGTTGGCTGCATTCGAGAAGGATAGAAGAGTGGAGGTGAAGCATGGTTCTTTCGGATTCGGGTTCCATGAAGAAGTCGTAACCTTTTGACTTTTCGTATCTCTTCCCAGTATTTTACAATAGTATTTTAATGTGAGTGGAGACCATATCTATGGGTGTGTGTGTTGGCCGATGAGTTTGCTTGTGTGTGAGTTATTCTTGCCAATGAGAGCAAGGTTGCTCAAGTTAGTGGTGTTACTTTTTGTTTTAATATATATATGAATGGATGGTAGTGAAAAGTCTGGTTGGTCAGCTGTTAATCAAGAGAAATCTCTTGTTCTTTTGTCTCTGTTTTGTCCTCCTCTCTATCTAGGCTTACTATCAACCTGAGAACCAGGGTAAGTACCCTTTTTGATACAGGTTTACTTCATCTTCTCCAACAATCTGGTATCAGAGCTTGAAGCTGAGGCCATGGCGGACAGTTCAGTGGTACTCTCACAACCCTCAGTGTTGATCTTCAGGGGCCGAGACTACGGTAGATGGAGTCTCCGCATGAAGACGGTGTTCCGTTCACAGGATTTGTGGGAACTCGTTGAGAAGGGGTTAGCTGAGACCAAGGACGAAGCCATAGACAAGGAAAATAGAAAACGGGATGCCAAGGCGTTGAGTATCATCCAACAAGCTGTGGATGAACCGATTCTGGATCGAATCGCAGAGGCGGAGACAGCACACGCAGCTTGGGTTATGATCCAGAAGCATTACCAGGGAATCACAAAGGTGGCTTCAGTGAGGAAGCAATCTCTCAGACAAAGCTTTGAGGTTCTTGAGATGGATGAGAATGAAACCATACAAGACTACTGCTCAAGAGTTTTGTCCATTGTGAACCAAGTTCGGGGGCTTAGGCATAAGCTCAGTGAAGAAGATGTTGTGGCTAAGGTGCTGAGGAGTTTGCATCCGAAGTTCGATTTTGTAGCCGTTGCTATCGAGGAATCGAAGGATATTACAACCTCTCTTTGGATGAGTTGTGTGGATCTCTTCGGTACATGAGATTCGGGTGAATCGGGGTCTTAGTAAAGCGTGGGAGAGAAGGCTTTTACATGTGAAGGGAGAAGGCACTAGCTCACAGCATCACAGAGGAGCAAGCTCTAGCTCAGGTAACTCTATGGGTGAAGGAAGAGGTCGAGGTAGGTACCCTTCTCGTGGTAGAGGAAGAAGTGAGAGAGGAGGTAGAGGAAGAGGTTATGAAAGCGGGGAGCAATGTACGAGTGCTATCACTCGTAAAAAGTTCGGACATGTGAAGGCTAACTCGCTGGTTAAGAGGGAAACGACAGAAGAGAAGAGTGCGAATGTGGTTCTTGAGGAGCAAGACACTAGCTGTTTGTTTATGGCTAGCAGTTCTCCAGAAGATGATGGAGCGTCCACCTGGCTAATTGACAGCGGCTGCTCTAATCATATGTCAGGGAATAAGAGAATTTTTTGTTCTTTGGATGAATCACTGAGGGAGAGTGTGAAGCTGGGAGATGATAAAGAAATGATAGTTCATGGTATGGGAACTGTGGGTTTTCACACTCAAGATGGAGGGCGAAAGGTATTGCAGAAGGTTCAATATATACCTGATCTTGCACACAATCTCTTGAGTGTTGGTCAGTTAACATCAAGAGGTTACTCAGTTGCATTCAAGGAGGACATGTGCATCATAAGGGATGAACGGAATCAAAAAATTATGATAACTGTGCAGAAAACAAGGAACAATATGTATCCTCTGGATATAGCAAGCATTGGAAGGGTGAATGTAATGGCTGCTGGGCAAAACCTGAGTGAATTATGGCATTTGAGGCTTGGGCATCTCAACTTTAAAGGTCTACAGTTCATGGCACACAAGAAAATGGTGATCGGGCTACCTGAATTGAAGCAATCCCGACAATGTGAGGAGTGTGCTGTTACAAAGCAAGTGAGAGCAAGCTTTCCATCAGGAGTCTCCCGAAGATCAAATTCAGTGTTGCAGCTGGTGCACATGGACTTGTGCGGTCCTATGAGTGTAGACTCCTTGGGTGCTAACAAATATTTTTATTTGCTTGTAGATGACTATAGCAGGTGGTGCTGGGTGTATTTTCTGAAGAACAAGTCAGAAGCTTTCAAGGTGTTCCAGAATTTTCATGCCTTGGTGGAGAGGCAATTGGGAAGAAAACTCAGGGTGGTGAGGAGTGATCGTGGTGGTGAATTCTCCTCAACTGAATTCCAGAACTACTGCGATAGTCATGGCATCAAAAGGGAATACACGGCTCCTTACACGCCTCAACAGAATGGTGTAGTGGAGCGCAAGAATCGGACAGTGGTGGAGATGGCTCGGGCTTTACTTAAGACTGGGAATCTTCCAACAAGGTTCTGGGGTGAAGCTGTCTCAACAGCAGTGTATTTGATAAATAGATCACTTACACAAGCTTTGCAAACAAAGACACCGTATGAGGCTATGCATGGAGTTAAACCTATGGTGAGTCATTTAAAAATATTCGGTTGCATTGCCTTTGTTTTAATTCCCTCTCATAAGTTACACAAGCTTGATGAGAGATCAGAAAGGTGTATTTTCATTGGGTATGCCTCAGAATCCAAGGCATATAGGATGTACAATCCCTTGACAGGCAAGATCATCATCAGTAGAGATGTTGTGTTTCATGAAGAGTCTCGATGGAGTTGGAGTGTTCCCAAGTCTAATATGCAGGCATTAGAGTTTGAAGATGATAAGGAGGAGTTTACAAATCATACTCGAACCTCTCCAATCCCTGTCAGGACATCAAGTGGAGGAGTGGAGACTGGCATGCAGTCCAAGCATAGTGAGATTTCTGATGCTCCTGGGTCCTGTGTAGCACCAACTGATGGAACTCCTCCCAGAAAGACTAAATTGCTCACAGATGTATACAATTCTTGCACATTTGCTATGCATGTTCTTGATCCAATCGAATACTGAGGGAAGCTATGAAGAGTAAAGAATGGCAAGAAGCTATGAGTTCGAGATGGATTCAATAACAAGCAACAACACATGGGAGTCATGTGAGTCGCCTCCCTGAGAAGAGTCCGGTTGGTCTTAAGTGGATTTTTTTAAGACTAAGTTTAATGAAAAAGGGAGAGGTGCAGAAGCATAAAGCCAGAATTGTGGCCAAGGGGTACTCGCAAACTCAAGGGATTGATTATGATGAGGTATTCTCACCAGTGGCTCGAATTGAAAGCAGTTAGACTAATCCTTGCACTTGCGACTCGAGCGGGGGTGGGAAGTGTTTCACTTTGATGTGAAATCGGCCTTCTTGAATGGAGAAATCACGGGAGGAAGTGTATGTCTCTCAACCTGAGGGTTATGAGAAGAAAGGTGAAGAACATCTAGTTTATAGATTGAAGAAGGCTCTATATGGTCGCAGGCAAAGCGCCCGAGCACTGGTATTCCGAAATTGATAGGCATTTTCAAGGAACTGGGTTTTTGTGAAGAGTGAGAATGAACACACCTTATACAGGAAGGAAGGAATGAATGGTGATTTATTACTGATTAGTCTTTATGTAGATGATATTATTTATACAAGTTCTTCATCGTCTCCCGCTAGCTCAATTCAAGCATGACATGATGAATACATTCAAGATGACTCGACTTGGGCTTAATGAGGCTATTTTACGGGTTTAGAAGTGAAGCGGAACATCGAAGGTGTCTTCATTTCTCGCGAGTATGTTGATGACTTGTTAGTTCACATGAACATGAAATCTCGCAAAACCCGTGAGTACACCATTATCGATGAAATGAGAAGCTAGAAGAGGGTGACGGTGATAAGTTCTCGAGACCCGGTGTTCTAGGAAGTTTGATTGGGAAGTTACTCTATGTTACTCATACCGGACCCGACATTGTCTTTCCAGTCAACTTCCTGTCAAGATTTATGAATCAACCAAGCAAAATTCAGTTCACTGCTGCAAAGAGAGTTGTGAGGTATCTTGCGGGGAACCGAGAATTTGAGTCCGTGGTATCCACGGGGAGATGATGGTGAACTAGAGGCATTCTCCAGGCGGTGGCCGGGAGGATCTAAAAGGCGATCGGAAGAGCACAAGCTGGTTTGTTCTTCAAGTTGGGTTCGTGTCCTATCTCACAGGGATCCCGGCGAGGATGTTGTGGCTCTCTCCTGACCCAAGGCGAGTACATTGCATCCACGACGGACTTGTCAAGTTGTTTGGTTGAGAAGAGTGTTACGGGACTGTGGGGAAACCATGCTACGAATCTACTAAACTATGGGTTGATAATCTCTCCGCCATTCGTCGTGGCCAAGAATCACGCACACCATGGACTGAGCGAAGCACATAGGCGTGAGGTTTCACTTCATTCGAGGATTAGTATCGAGAAGAGAAATTTCTCTACATCATTGCAGGCACTAATCATCGGATCGCTGACATCTTCACCAAACCGCTAATTCTTGAGAAGTTTGTTATGTTCGGGAAAAATTGCTTGGGATGAGATCATCTCAATCAAGGGGGTGTTGATCGTCGATTGATGATGGGGGTGAGAGCCGGGCCGTCGTTGGGTCGCATTCGAGAAGGATAGAAGAGTGGAGGTGAAGCATGGTTCTTTGGATTCGGGTTCCATGAAGAAGTCGTAACCTTTTGACTTTTCAGTATCTCTTCCCAGTATTTTACAATAGTATTTTAATGTGAGTGGAGACCATATCTATGGGTGTGTGTGTTGGCCGATGGTTTGCTTGTGTGTGAGTTATTGTCGGCCAATGAGAGCAAGGTTGCTCAAGTTAGTGGTGTTACTTTTTGTTTTAATATATATATGAATGGATGGTAGTGAAAGCTGGTTGGTCAGCTGTTAATCAAGAGAAATCTCTTGTTCTTTTGTCTCTGTTTTGTCCTCCTCTCTATCTAGGCTTACTATCAACCTGAGAACCAGGGTAAGTACCCTTTTTGATACAGGTTTACTTCATCTTCTCCAACAGACATGACCTTGTGCTGGAAATGGCAGGAGAAGTGCGTGTGGACGTCTCATGTTGTTGTTGTTGCCGATGATGATGATGATGATGATGATGCTAGAGATGATTAGAGTGAGAGATGCGCTAATATATATAAATATTAAAAAGATAAACATTGGCATTGTATTTTGTAGGTTGTGAGGCCCTGAGAGTGCTCCAGGGCCCTTGGGCTTTGGGTCTCTTCTGTCTGTATTTTTTTCTTTTTCTGTTTTTTTGGCATTATATTTTTGCCAGTTTCACCCCGTGGACTGTTTTTGTTGTTTTTTTATATTCAATAAATGTGATTTATCTATTTTTTTTAAAATATATATATATATTCATTAGAGAAAAAAAAACCAAGTTTAAACACAAACATTTTACTAGATTTGAAAAGTAAAAAAAAAAATATAATAAAAAAACAATAGAGAGCAAAACCACAAAGTAGACCGTCTCAAAAAGAAAAAAATAAGATATATATATATTAAAAATAGGCAAGTTTGTCTATTTTTTAAGATATTAAAAAAATTATAATGTTTGTGTTCTACTTAAAAAAATGGATTTGTATCTCAATTCACAATGAGAACCCATGTATGTAAAAAAATAAATTTTAAATTTGTGCATATCTCTTGTATAGTTTATTTATATTTTTTAAAAAATGTATACTATTTCACTTAATTTTTTTTATTTCAATTTTTTTAGTGGTTGAGCTCATGCATTGGGAACTCAGCTCGTTTTCGCTCGTAGTGAAATTAGACTATTGTACTGTATATGCACCTGAAGTCATTCATAAACTGCTCATTGGATCGAATATAATTAGAGTGGATAAAATGTGATTTATGTGATAATTTCATTAAAAAAATAAATTTAAAATAATGAATTTAAAAAATTTTGGATTAAACTTAATTCATGTCTTTTCAAAAGGACCCTTCTATCAAGTGCGTTTTTTAATGCTCACAGAAAAAACACTAATTCTTTCAAAAAAATAAAATAAAAATTAAACGTGCTACTACTGTTTTGTTTTAAAAAAAAAAACTAGTTTACAAATCTAAGACTTCATGTATATATATATATATATATCAATCAGAACTTCTATTAAAATAATAAATAAATAATAAATCAATCAAACAAATATGTGAAAAATAATACCTTTAAAATCTTATTTATTGCCATGTTTTGAAACCTGGGTTACCCGGTCTAGTTCAACCTAGTTGAACCGGACTCGGCCATGAAACCGGGGTAGGGGGGACAGTGTTGACCCAGTTGACCCAACCAAGTACCCGGTGAACCAGCCTACTCGACCCGGTCGAACTGGGTCATCCCAATTATATTATTATATGTTTAAAATTAAAATTTTAAATAATAAATATGTAAGTATACGGGAATTATGTATAAAATTTGCTTCAAAATCAAAACTGAATGTCTGATTCCTAAGTTTTATTATTTATTAGATTGTATTGTGAAACTTAAAAACTTGTATTGCATTACTTTTTATTTATTATTATGTTATATTTTGTTTGAATTCATATATTTAGGGTATTAAATTAATATTTATAAATTATAATAAAAACTATTTATTTGTTAGTATTTTTTATTATTGTTTTTTTAAAATTTTTAGTAATTTTTAATATTTTTTTATTTATATATAATTAAATTTATAAAAATATATATTATATTTAGTTCGACCCCGACCATTGACCCATGACCCAAAAACCTTCCCTGATCATACTCCGGATCGGGTTTCAAAACATTGATTTATTGTTATCCTTCACCCTCATCTTTCATTAGCAAATTTTTTTCCCCACAAAATTTCGTGACTCTAACCATATAAAATCAACAGATTAATCACCTCTTCTTCCTTGTTAACATCAAGCAAACCTTTTAAAATAAAAGAAACAATTTAATGAAACAAAAATAAAACAAAAATAAAATAAAATAAGGACTTACTTTGGGTTTGCTTAACTAAGAGAAGAAGATGCACACAACACTTGAGGAAGAGATAGATGACGATAAGTGAAGGCTATTTTGCTACAAACTCTATGTATAAGGGGCCATTAAAAAATAAATTAGTATGATAGTACATTAGTTATAGTAATTTAACGATCTTTTAGAGATTTATTAACACGACCAAATGTCGTATGAGGTGATTAAAATTCTACTATGTACACACCCAGAAAATTTTTCAAGAATCAAACTGAATTAATTTATCTCCCCTGCAAGACAACCCTATAGTACTATATAGTATTTTACAATATATACACAATACAGTAATAATACTATTAATCCAGATATTCGATCATGGATCTGCATATTTATTATTTTTATAACATTCTACTACACCTTCTAGTTGTTGTTAAAGTTTTTTTTCCTATATTGAGTTTTACTTCCTAAAATATCCCAAATGTCCATTTTTTTATACGGTGCCACAAAGTTACAGCTTTGTAATAATCTACATTATATATATTTCCATTTCACGGATAATAAGAAAATAAATTTTAGGCCATGTGCTTTTGTGTGTCATATTTATTTTCATTTTATATTTATAAAATATATACTAATATATCTCATAAATTATTTTTAAATCTTTTTACTATTTATTGGATACTGGAAAAACTAATTGAAGTTACATATTTAGGCTAGCAATATAAAAATCTATATTGATCTTATATTTTTATGTTAATGAAAAAATAAATATTATGTGTTTTGGATTGTATGCCAAATACTATTAAACTCGTTCATAACAATGAAAACATTAAAAAAAATGCCTTCGCAGTCAAACATATATATATATATATATATAATTAGTTGACACACAACTATATGAAATGAAGTCTATTTTCACAAGCCCTTAAGAGAAGAGGGCAATTTAATTTCTATATTATTTTTTATTACTTAACTACATAATTAATTATTTTTTAAAAAAATATAATTAAAAACAATAGTGTTTTTTTTTATGAATGTGAATAAACCACCCTTCATTGAAAACAAAAAAAAGAATACAAAAAAAGACAAAAATGGCACAGATACAAATAAGCAAAACGCTACCATGGGCAGGTAACAAAACACAAATGAAAAATTGATAACAAAAGAAAAAAAACATAAAGACAATATCAAAGATTGATTATAGAAATATCACTTGGTGAGTTGGTTGATCCTTCACGGGCGGGAGCAGGGGTCACACAAAATCTATTTAAGACAAAGTTTTGTTTCATGTTTTAAAAGAGTGCAAAATGCCTGACTAAGCAAAACAATATCTGGCTTATGATGAGTTATATTCTGGGTCTCACTGAGGTGGGCTGGTCCCTCACAAAAAAGGCTTCTTTTTGTAAGAGAGAGGCTAACCTCAGTGAGACATAATACAGAACTCATCACAAGCCAGGTAATGTTTTGCTTAGTCAGGCATTTTGCACTCTCCTAAGGGCCCGTTTGGATTGCGGAATAGGAATGGGAATAGGGGGAATAAAAAAAGAAGAGGAATGTGAATGGGAATAAGGGGAATGAGAATAATGCGTTTGGTTTAAGGGAATAAGGATTGAGAATAAAAAAAGTGAAAAGGTAGGATGTAGTAAAATTACATCAATACCCTTGTATATAAATAATATGATATTATATAAAATAATAGATTATGTTTAATGAAAATATTTAACATTATTTATTATTAATTATTTTTATAATATAAATATATATTTCAGTATATTATAATTATATAATTAATATTAATAATTTATTTAACAATTATATATTTATTAAATTAGTTAATATCATTACATACGTTTAATTAAATTAATTAAATTTTATTTATTTTAATTTTAATTTCCCAAAATAATTTAATTAAATTATTTTAATAAATAAAGCTAAAATATATAAATATGTGATTATATATGCTAGGGGTATATTAGTAATTTTATAACTAAAGCATACTTCTCTCCCTATTTTTGGGTGGAATAAGATGCCTCTCCTACGAGTAATCCTTTTCTCATGCATGGAGGTAACTCATGCCTTTCTACCAAACAAGGGCTTGGGAATGAGATTCTCATTCCCAAGCCCTCAATCCGTGATCCAAACGCCCCTTTAGTTCCACTTTCATTAAATTAGGATTTTCTAAAAAAAATTAGTTGAACAATATAAATGTATATTAATTATCTCTTGTATTCATAAATACTTATTCAAATATAATTATTTTTATATTTATTTTAATTATTATGTCAGATGGTTTCCATCCCACCAATAACTAAATAAATAAATTGTTATATTATAAAAGCGACAAAAATTTATTGCTTTTAATAACAAGAACAAACCGAACCAATCTATTCATGTTGTGTCCATCACACGTGTGGTACTTTCACGTAGAATTCCCTCTTGTTAATATCCACTAAATTGACAAATGTTTCAACTTTTATTTCGGAACTCTGATAAATAAATAATTTTTTTTTATAAAAATGGATAAAAAAATTAAGAATGTCTTTTAAAAATAATAATAATAAATAACTTAAATATTACATCAACTAATACCTTTTTCCAACAATGTGTCCGCTTTTTTAAGTTGAAACGCGATAGTTATTAGGCTTGACTCGAATTATAATATTTTTTACAGATAAATGATGATAAATTGACCAAAAATTTAGTTCCAACAAAAGTTGAAAATAATTAATCTATTCATTATATATATATATATATATTTTAATTATCCTATTATAGTTTTACATAAATATTAAAAAAATTTATTAAAACTCATAAAATCTAAATATAACCTAATATTTTTACTTTTGTTAGAATTCTTTATTTTCTTTTGAACATACACCCTTCCCTAAATGAGAACAAGAATAAAATTAGAAAAAATTAATTGATACTTACCGAAATTTTAAAAGTGATAAACAATTTTAAAAAAATTAATTAATTAAGTACCGCAATTAATATGCATTGCAAAAGAAATAAAAGACAGTAGACAACAAAACAAAAGAAAAGACAGAGAGAGACAGATCACCAGTGATAAGGTATCTTACTTACAACTTAGATAAAACAAAATTCGCTGAAAAAGAGGTCGGCAATAGGATAGTTACCATCAACAGTGAGGAGAGTCAAAAAACAGGAGCGCCATCAAAAGTAGGAGCATTTGGCTCAACAACAGAAGCAGTAGTCTAGCTCCAGTGTGTGGGGATAGAAAATAATTCAATTCTTTAAGATTAAATACAAGTAGATAGAATAAATCCACTTTCGTTTGGTCTCGCAAGCATTTTTTTCACTCTATACATATCACATCTATAATGATACCTATTAATTGCTTCTTTCTTGACTCACTACCTTTTTATATTCTCATTTTATTTTTAGCTTTATAAGTTTTTAATGTCTTAAATCTAAATGCATTGTTTTTAACCATTATCATCTTAAGTGCATAACTTTAGTGGATGAAGAGAAAATTGAACAATATAATATAAGTTAAATGTTTATGAAATCTTTAATTTCAATTTTTTTTTTTTTGGTGAAATAGTTATAGTTAAGATGAACAGTTACAATAGAACTGTGGGTACATTTTGTTTTATTTGGAACGGTTAAAGTATTTTGTTTCTTTTTCCAAAAAGGAGATACAAACCTTGAAATTTTAATTTATTTAATAATAATTCATATTTATAATATGTTATATATTTTAAATATATTCACTGCTATTTGAAAACATAAATACGAAAGACTACATATTTAGACCTAAACAAATTATATAATTATATTATGATATTTTTAATTATTTTATAGACAAAATTTTCTCTCTCATTTTTCTTCTCAATTTTTTTTAGAAATGCCATGAATTTTCTTTTATTCTAACGTATATCATGACCTCATTTAGATAATTTATGCATCACGCCCTTTTTATTTATTTATTTATTTTTATTTTTTTAAAAAGGTGGATAAACCACTATATTAATAAAAGTAACAACCAACCACTAGATGTGGTAAAGATACAAGGTACCAGACCAAAAAAAACAACAAGAGATCAACAACAAAACAAAACAGAAAGAGGAACAACAACCCTCCTCAAGGCCATCAGCAACTAAACACCTATCCTACGACCGCGTCGTTAACCTCCTCAGCAGGCAGGGTCGCACCCCGAACCTCATCGCTGGGCCCCAAGAACTCCAAGCTCCTTCGAACAGAGGTGATGTCATCATCGAAATTATCACGGACTCTGTCCTCGACTGAAGATAACCAAGACAAAATCATTCGATCAATTTTGAATAAAATACAGTGCACATGAATAGAATTGGCATTATAGATACAATCATTCCTAGCCAGCCAAATATTCCAAACAATTGCTTTATAAACAAGATCTCCAAAAACCCTCCGGGCGGGAAGCAAACTTAGACGCCAAGGCCCCCACAAGTCCCGCAAGGAGTTAGGGGGCTGCGGGAACTGCAGCAACCTGCCAAAGTAATCCCACACCTGGGCGGCGAAAGGGTATTGGAGAAAAATATGATCAACATACTTCGACCCCGCATGACAAAGCACACAGGTATCCATCGGCATCCTGTTGCACCTCCTGCGCGAAAGGGTTTCCAACGTAAGAATTCTGTTTTGCCAAGCAAGCCAGTTGAAGAGAGTAATTTTCTTTGGACACCAGCTACGCCAAAAAAACTTAGCCACTTGGCATCTTAATCCTCCATTGATGAGGAAGTTGTAGAAGGACTTGACCGAGAACATCCCACTATCCATAAGACTCCACTTCTTGATATCCTTAGTCGTTCCGGCGGAGACAACCAGGCGGTCACGGATTGGAAAGACCTTCCTCATCCCTGAGAGGGGCGGAGCATCCAACAAATGAAGAAGATCCCTAATAGTCCCATTAGGTTGATGACAAGCACTAAACATCTCAGGCCACAGGTACATGGGGGCTCTCTCATCAAGCCAACGGTCTTTCCAAAATCGGGTATCCTTACCATCCTTAACATCCATCCAGATGCAACCTCCCAACGCCGGTAGGCAACTTAAGACCCCTTTCCAAAAGTAGGAAATTCTCCCAGTCGTGTTATGACCAACACAACCCCACGGCCCGTCGTAGTTGAAGTGAAGCACTTTCGCTCCACTCCAAGAGAGATCTGTAGTGTACTTCCACCACCATTTACCCAAAAGAGCCTGATTAAATGCTGGGAGGTCCAAAATGCCCCATTCCCCATGGTCCCTTAGCCGACAAAGACTTTTCCAACTAACCAGTCGGCAGCCAGGGCGGTCTAAATCTGGTCCAGACCAGAGGAAATCTCTTCTGAGACTATCAATCTTTTTGATGACCCAGCAAGGCAACTGAAAAATGGATATCCAATAAGTTAGGATCGCGGTAAGGACTGAATTCACCAGCGTCAATCGACCTCCCAAAGAAAGATGTTTCACTTTCCATGAGGCAAGCCTTCTGCGAACCTTGAGGACAAGGCCCTCCCATTCTTGTCTACGCGGTCGCCTACCCGAAATTGGCAAGCCCAGATAAGTGACCGGCAGCATACCCATCTCACAAAGTAATGTATCTGCCGCACCGGAATCCGAAAACTCACCCCAGCGACTAGAGTAAAGACAAGTCTTAGAGAAATTTGTAGCTAACCCCGACATTCCATCAAATAAGAATAATATAAGTTTGATAATCCTGAGGTCCTCGAGCCCCCCTGAAGTGAAAATTAAAAGGTCATCCGCGTAGTGGAGATTGCAACATCTACCGAACTCCCCCAAAGGAACCCCAACCAGTATTTTGGAACCCAGGGCATGAGAGAACATCGCACTTAAGGCATCCGTAACCAGAACAAACAACAAAGGGGACAACGGATCACCTTGCCTCAATCCACGTTGATGACGGATATATCCATTCAGTGATCCATCAACAAGAATGGAAGCCTTAGAGGAGTGAAGTATGCTCCTAATCCACCCGACCCATCTATCTCCAAAGCCCCTAGCAGATAGGAGATCGAGAAGGAAATCCCAATCCACCGTATCGAAGGCCTTAGCGAAATCCAGTTTGAGGATGAACCCCGGAATTCTGCGTTTGTGAAGGCTAAAGATAATTTCCTCCGCCCTGGCGATGTTATCCAAGATACATCTACCTTTTAGGAACGCCGATTGGTCCATACCCACATGGGAGTTAATGATCCTACTCAACCAAGTTGCAACGATTTTTGAGAGGATTTTTAGGGAGGAGTTGATAAGACTAATGGGATGGTAGTCACCCGGGTTCTCTGGTGCCTCAACCTTAGGGATTAAAGCAATACTAGCCCAATTGATTCTTTCCAAATTTGCATTCCCCATGAAGAAGTCCTCACAAAGCTTAAAGAGATCAATCTTAATAGTATCCCAGAATTTTCTGAAGAATTGCAAAGGGAAGCCATCAGGACCCGGAGCCTTATCCTTCCCAAGGTCAAAGACCGCTGCTTTGAGCTCATCCAACGAGAAAGGCCTTTCCAGCTGAGACAAATCAACCTCAATTCTGTTAGCCATGAGCTTACGAAAATCGATCCGGAAACAGAGATTACGCTTACACCTAAACTGTTGTTGAAACCTACTAGAGAAAACCTTCCCAATATCCTTAGAATTAGTGAAGGTAGCTCCATTGAGGCTAATACTGAGGATGAAGTTCCTGTTCTTGCGCCCATTAGCCACAATGTGAAAGAAACTCGTGTTCTCATCTCCTTCCTTTAACGAAAGAAGCCTGGACTGCTGCTTCTAGTAAATCTCCTCCTGTTTACGGATGTCGTATAATTTTAAGAGAAGATCCTCTTCTTGTTTAAACTCAAGAACAGTCAGGCATCGTTGTTTCTTGACCAAATCCAAGTTTTCAAGTTTGTGCAAAGAGATCCAATTTTAAGGGCAAAGATAAAGATGATAAAGATGGGGTTTTCATATCTTCTATTTTTCTATGTTAAAAAATTATGACATATCCCTTTTCTTTTTAATATATCCAACTGCGAACATGTGGTTGGATTGAAGCATTTAAGTCAAATGTGATTATTGATAATCTGTGTAATTGTTTAAAAAAAAGTAGTAATTTAATTCTTAATTGTTAATCTGTATTTAATTGTTTAAAATTTGGAATCAGTCCCCCCTCCAAGTGGGTAAAGTACCAATGCACTTTTGTTGGATGCGAAGAACTTTTAGTAGGTCTAATCAGCCCAAATAGCGTGCTTTTGGTGTTTAAGCCCATTTTACATTTGAAGTTTTATCTATTTATTGGGAGAGATATTCTACCAAACTTTGTATTTGGTCCTCATCAAACAATGATATATGTATATTTATATCTATATTTTAAAAAAATAATGGACACGCCACAAGTAATTATATATATTAAGTAGAAAAGAGTTATTAACTTTGAGGTCATTAAAATATCAGAAATTTTATGAACATCAAAATAATGGTGTTCATAAATAACCAAGTCTAATGATTTTCAATGTATATCTTGGGTTGTTTTAATAGTTTTTATGTTTACATAAAAAAAATTAGCTTGGAGATGAACAATATATTCAACCTTTCCAATTTTTGGATTTTATTCTACACTTGTATTTTTATAGAAGATAAAGAATTTTAAGCCAATGGCATTTGGGTCTATTGGCCCGAAATTTTTTGAGTAGCATATGTAGAGTAAGGACATAATCATATCGCTATATGTAAAAGAATTACCTCTATTTTTATACACGCCCCTAATCATATGATTTGTTTATAAACAAAATTTTTTAATATTTCAATTACAATTATTATTCTTAAGTGATCTAATTTTAATATTTTATATCAATATCACGAGGGTGACATAATATATAAAATAAAATATCATCATAAATCACATAACTGTAAAAACAGGTTAGTTTAATATAAATATTATATTATAAAAGTATAAAATAATATAATTAATTGAAAAAAAAACTTTAGAAAAAGGGAGTAAACATTCCCTGTCATCGTTTCATATATCTTGCTCACCCTGCTATACTATTCTTATACTCGTCATATATACTATACATCCCAGGGTTTTCAATCATCTGCTTTAGATCTGTTTATATTCATAAAAAAAGGACGCTGATTGCCTATTATTCAAGTAAACAATCTAGAAGCCATTTGGATATTTATAAATTGATTTAATTGTTCCTTTGGTATTTGCAATGATCAACAAGTACAAAATTTTTATTTATAATACTTAATTATCCGGCCATTGCGGACATTAAATCAAAATTTTTTTCTCTCTATTAACAATGTTTATTGTTTTGCCACGAGTCAAATGATTGGAATGAAGAACACATAAAAAACATGATAATAATTAATAAGTCTACCAAGTTAATAATAATGAATTAAAAAATCATGTGGCTTCAATGACTGGGTGACGAAAGAATATAAACATTTAAGAAATAAATATGGATTGATCTATGGGTCTGATAATGATAAATTAAATAGAAAAGTAAGTAGCTCCAAGCGATCAAGTTATAAAGGAATATCAACAACTAACACATAATTAAGAGGGACTAGGCTTAAAATGATGGAATAAATTGAACAACTTGTCCCTTTAAGTATTAGCCAAAGTAATGAAAGAGTATGAACAGGTAAGAAGAAGTATGAGTAACTCTTTAAAACTTAAAACTGTGAAAAATATTCGTTCAATATGTAAAAAGGAAATTTTAAAATAAATTACACTAAATAGCATGGCAGTTCAGATGTTAAGGTTTCAAATTGGCTCCAACTAAAGTAACGAATTGAACATCTAAGTAAGAAATATAAGCTGCTGGGTCTAATTAATAAGTGTGGATTAGACTGCATAGCTAATGGCTCTAACTGATTATGTAATAAAAGGATATGAATATGCAAGTAAGAAATATGAGAATTTTTTTTTTCAAAAGATAGCTAAACAGCTAGTAGCTCTAACCATGCTAAGCTGGTAAGAGATGAGTATGTTATATATATGAATTGGTAAGAAAGAAATATAAGCTAATGGGTCTAACAAGATGGCTCTAGATAAATTTGTAATCTAGATTTAAAAATATAAAAAATTTAAGTTCAAATATTTAAAAATTTGTAATCTAAAAGAATTTGGGTGTTCTTTGGAAGACTTTAGATTTATTTTCTTGGCTTTTCCTCTTTCAAAGATCTGGACATCTTGGATCACGTCCTTAGATGTCCAATAGCAAGAATTGTGGAGCTTGATTTCTAAAACAAATTGTTAGAATATTTGGCTTGAAAGAAATAAGTATTTTTAATAATCATTTTCAAGATGCTTTATCTATTATTGCCAAAATCATTCATATGCTTCTTGAGTGGATTTCTGCAGCTAGGGACCCACATCCCCAAAAAATACCTCCAGACTCAGTCCTGAAGCTAAAGTGCTCATTTGTTTTTCTGAGCACACGATCGGCTGAGATCAACATTCTCGCGGAACCCTCGATTCATGAGTGATTCACCTATGTCCCCTCCTTATTAGTTGATGAAGACCTTTGACGCCTCCTGGTGGTCTTTGTCTTCTTAGCTGCGTTCCTCATACTTATTTGTTTCGTCTGTTTGCCTTGTTTTCAGCTTGTTTGTTTTTGGTGGTGCATCACCCCTGGTGATGGCCCCCAAACTTGGTTACCTTTCTCTTTATCTTGTTTATGTTGCTTGTGCTTTGTACTTGTTTGTTTTCTTACTTCATTAAATACGTGGTTTATCCATTTTATTCAAAGAAAAAAAAAATCTATTGATTAACTTGATGGTTAAGATGTTAGGGTTTTAACCTACAGCAAGTAAAGAAGAAATATAATAAGCCACTGAATAACAGGGATGTATTTTAGCTTTAACTGGACAGTCTAAAGTGAAGGTAAACTTACCTAATAATCGATGAATATTAGCTCAAGAAGGAATGATGCAATTTATAATTAAAACAAAAAAAACTTCATTTATTATTAATATATTTTTCAAAATTAAATACATAAAAAATATAAATAATATAGTTATTTTTTTTAATATTAATTATCTGTTTTTCTCACGTGAGAAGAAATTTACAAAATCATCTCACCTAGTTTTAGAAGCAGGTTTATTCTCTGATTATCTCATATCACAACATGGCACATGTCCCCTAATCACAACACAAAAAAATAACACATATGGAAATAGGTGTTAAACTGAGATAGGAGAGAACCATTGAATAACTTAATTATAGAACCAAAAAAATACTTCAAATGAATTTACAGGTGAATTCAACATAACTTTTCTTTTCTTAGAAAAAAATAACTTAAATAATATATATATTTTTTAAATAATTGCAAAAAAAAAAATCGCTACTCAGTTACAGTGGATGTTATGAAAATGGTGAATATATATAACCATAGTCGAATTTCAAGATCGACCGTATTATAGTATAATATGCATATACAGCAAAATTTACATTAGTATTATAGAATAATGTTTATTCACTGTGTACGAATTCCTTTTGAAATAATGCTATTTTCTTTCTTTATAGGATTACATAATAAGAAAATTTATTAACTCGGTTAGATCGTGTGTATAATAGTGTAAGACTTTGATTACCCGATATAATATTTGACCGAGCTAATAAATTTTTAAAAAATTATTAAATTATTATAATTGATGTACTACCGTCTTTATCTGCTATTCGACATGCGGCCCCTGTTAAGTTTGTAAAAAAAAATATATTTTCAAAAAAAAATTAGAATTTGATAAGTTCCATATTGTCAAATGTGACGGACAGAGCTAAATCCAAAGTAGATGAGAGGATGCTGACGTGGATAACCCATAATCAGGACGTCACTCCGCACCACCAGCCAAGGAAGAAGAAAGTGCCCACTCAGCAGCCAAAAGCGAGTGGCAAACACACGTGGACGGTGGATTGGGCTTCGTCGGTGGCTTTTCTAGTATAGAGATCCCTTGCGGGTCCCACAAATCCGACATCTCGATCCTAGTGGGACCCAACCCCCACCGACACATGCGTAAAACCTCAAAAGCGTAGGGTTTTGGAAATTTTAAGCTAATGGACCGCATGATGAGGGGTTCAGTTTTGCCGTTGGATTTTTGCATTGAGATTGTCAACGTGTTTGTTGATTGAGATTGAAGGTGTAGCACGTGTTTTAGGATGATTGGGTGGGAATGGTACTCGGATATGGATTGCTGGTTCTAGAGTTCGGTGGAATTCGCGTTTCGACAAAACCCTTTATATATATATATATACATATATATAAATAATTAAATTAATTTTTGAATTTTTCAAAAACCAACAAGGTAATAATGTTTTAGGTCGCTCATGAGAATTTAGGAAAGAAAAGATTAAAGAAACCACATGAGCAATAGTCATATAATAATGAATTTATTTTTTATATGAAACATGGAAAAAATATTTTTTTTTTTATAAAACTTTGTGAAATATTTCCTTCGTTTTTATTACTTATCACGTTTTGGAGCTCTATTCTATTTTTTTTTCTTGTCAGCATTAAAACTTTGCAGAGATTAAATAATTTTTTTCAAATTCTAGCCCTTTTAATTTAATATACTATGCTGATTTTTCGATAAAAACAAAAATCAACTAAGCTTTAAATTATATTCTCCACTAGTTGAGTTTTAAATAGGGGTAATTTTGAAAAATAATGGATTTTTTTTATAAAATATAGATAATCAATTAATTTTAACCAATTTTTTTTAATCAATGTACTAATTTTTTATTAAATTATGTGAAATAACTAACTTTTTTGGTATGTGAGATTCTGTTATTCATGATAAAATAAAACGGAGAGAGTGACTAAGTTTTTTGTTATATGAGATTCGGTTAACCATGACATATAAAAAGAAATGAAGAGAGTATTTAGTGAGTGTGTGAGTGGTGGTGATGATGATTTATTTCATATTATAATAATAATAATTTATGAAATGTTTTTAAAATAAGTTAAACATTCATATCATCAAAACAAAATTGTGACATCTCACTGCCTTCTTTGGTATAGGCTACGTGGCTTGAATTAAAAAACATAATGCTACACCATTTTTTATTTTTATTTTTTATAAATCAAGAGATTTTTTCGAATTATCCAATAATACATGAAATAAATATTCTTTGGACTTAACAATACAGACGTAAACTAAGTCTTGTAGCATAAAAACAAAATAAATTATCTGATCAAATGTTTATACTGACCCGTAAATTTGAAATTTTAATGATTCAATTTTATTTTATATTTATGAACATGGCGAAGTTTTATTATTTTATATATTTATGAGACTATTCATGGCATTCAACTAAAATTCATATTAAAATATAAAAGCCACTCATCGCTAAATGTAAACATGAGATAATTTTACTAGCCCTTTTGAGGCCTTTTCATTCCAACAAACGAGAAATTTATAATTCAATTTGTAAATTTTCTAGAGCTAATGTAGACTCATTGAAATTGCCTTGTTTATTCTATGGTTCACCTATGGAAAATAGAGTCTTGTATTCAATAGTTATGAGCATGATTCATGCTATGGTCAAGGACGTAGGACTACCTTGACATTAGATTACATTGTGCTTGTTATAATCCTCTTAAATCATTATTTAATCCATTTTTTATTTTTTTTTTAATCAAATATGTGGCAAGCACCCCAATTTACGGGTGTCCCAAAAAGAACAAGTAGATACAAAGGTGCATGAGTTACAGGCTTACGACCCCAAGGGATTTATAATATGAGCCAAATTAACTTACCAGGTAACGAAAGTCAATCACGTGAGACCAAGATGATATATTAGGGATGATGCTAATCTCTTATATCATGCAACTTTAGAAGAGTGGAGATTAAAACTCCTCTCAAATGAGCCATAATGGCATCCGATGTATAATATCTGGTCCAAGTAAACAATACGTGAATAATACTTTTTATAGAGTTTTGAACTCATGTCTACCCACTCACCGTCAAAGTGAGAAACCACTGCTCTATCGAGTGATTTCCCAGAAATTGATCTCAATTCTTATCTTATTAAAATTGGAGATACTGCAAATTTGGGAAACTTTGAAGTTAAAATGATAAAAAATCAAATATCAAATTTGAGGAATTAAGCTTTTCATCCAACCAGATTAATTAATTAAACTGAAACTAGTAAAATGAACAAGCTTGAGTTACCAAATATTTATCTTAAAATTTAGTTTAATCAATATCTTGTTATGCTATTAAGCCATGTATGACATGACAAAAAAGTTATTTTCAACAACTTCTATTGTCTTATTTGAAGCATACATAAACTTATTAAATAAGTTAAAAAGGATAAAAATTTTACTTCCATACAAATTATTATTTTTTCATATAAATAAGATTTCTCTATTTACTTTAATATATATAAATATATACAAATATATATTAACAAAAATAAAAATAGATTAGGGATAGCAATAAAAATTGCAGCTAGAGCTGATTTTGGGAAAATATATGAAAATATTTAGTGCATTTTGCGGCCAATGGATGCGGACTCGTTGTAATTCATGCTTTTACCTCCCCTGGTGTCACTAAGGATGGCAACAGATCGGATCGAAATCGGATATTATCATACTCGCATCTGCATCTCGATACCCCACTAGTATATCCGAACCCGAACCTGAACCCGAACCTAACGGGTTTTAAAAACCCAAACCTACACCCGCACTGACGACGTAGTACTGCACTCCCCTACCCTAATATTAAAAATTAATAAAAAAATATATTATTTTTTTATAAAAAAATAACTTAAAAAGTAATTATAATTTTGTTTATAAAAATAAAAATAAAAATAAAAATAATTATAAAAAAATACAAGACCAAACAGAGGAGGAAAAAATATAAAAAATTCTAAATCATGTTAAGTTTAGTAGAAACGTATTAGTATATATATGTGTGTATATATATATATTATATAAATATTTTTAAGTAATTTTTAATTCTGAATTCGAGACTGCAGATGCAGACTGCATTTGAGATCGGGGACGTCTAGAGAGTTTCTCATACATGCATCTACATTAGCCCATTTTCATGATAAGTCGGGTTTTACTGCAGACTCGACTAAAAACCCGGTCACATCGGGTTTTCACCCGTCAAAAAAATCGGGTCGGGTAGAGTCGGGTCGGGTAGGGTCGGGTTGGGTCGGGTATGGGTATTATTGTCATCTCGAGGTGTCACACCTCTAGGTGCATTATTTTATTCCAACTTATAAAGCCAAACATATATTTGGAATAAATAATAATATTGTTTCGTAAACAATGATTTATTGAAAATTATTAATTTATTTTTTAGTTCTTAAAAAAAAACATTCTACTAGTGGCTACTAGTCGTCTAAGACAATGACCTTTTTTTTTTTTATTTAATTTGAGACCAACATTAGTAGTGTTAAAGATAGTATAGACATACCCTGAGATGATTTATAAATACCCTGTGATAGACCACCCGAACGTACGACCAGCTAGAGGAATCCCTGCACAATAGAACACAAGACAAGGCACCAGACAATAGCCCTAGCAGTGGCTCAACATTTCATTAGCAGTAGGAAGTTACAAAATGAAGTATTAGGCTCAGGACATCCCTCTGAGACCTTCCTCTTCACCCAAAACAACTACAGAGACCCCTTATATTAGTCTGCAACACAATATAGATACTAACCCGACCATCGTCGAGTGCTAAGGTAGTCGTCGTACCAAGGAAGCCAGTGCCTTCCTCCGCGACTAGAGAACAAGGAAGTGAGAAGAGAACTGCTCAGCTCCCAGCTCAGTGCCAGGCCCAAGTTCCACCAAAACAAGCATGCCCCCACCTCTCCTTCCCCTTCCCTTTTGTACCTGTCCAGCCCTACCCCATAATGAAGTCCACATATGCACCATTGACCTTCCTGCGCCTAGTACACACTTGCCTCCCCTCAAATGCTTCCTCGTGATTGTTGTTTTCAATGACATCTGTTGCCACCTGTCCTTCATTTGTTGCCCCTCTCATCTTCCATAATGGTGTGTTTGTTGACTGGTCCACTATTTTTCTTGCCACCTTACATGGGAATGTAACATTTCCCCACCCATCGAGAGTGACCTTGTCCCCAAGGTCTAAGCAGGGGTAATGTTGTTGCAATGGAAAAAGGTCCTCCCACGAATTGTCTATGTCTGCTAATGACTCCCATTTAACCAAGACTTGCGGAATCCATGCGGTGCCCCGCTTGATTTGACGGAATTGTAGTAGCTGGCTTGGTTGTAGGACTGGTCATGTTTCATTTGTGAGGAGGGGGGATGGGATGTGAGATTTTGAGTGGTCTCCATGCCATCGCTTGAGCAAAGAGCAATGGAAGACGGGGTGGATCTTTGCCTCCGGGGGTAAGAGTAACTAGTAGGCAACCGAGCCCAATCTCTAGACCAATTGGAACGGTCCAAAGTAGAGCATGGCAAGCTTGTGGCTTCGTCGGAGGGCGAGTGAGTGTTGTTTGCATGGCTGGAGCTTGACGAGAACCCAATCCCCCACGTCATAGGTAACGTCGGATCTCTTGGTGTCAGCTAAACGCTTCATCTTGGTCTGGGCTTTCAATAGGTTGGACTTCAGCTGGCTGAGAACTTGGTCTCTTTGCTGCAGCAAGGATGCTACTGCTGGTGGGTCGCGATCATTGGGTGAGTATGAAAGCAACTGTGGAGGGTCACGACCATAGAGCACCTTGAAGGGTGTGAAGCATGTACTCGTGTAGGTTGTTGTATTATATGAGAACTTGGCCCATAGCAATAGCTCTGCCCATAGTTTAGGATTCTATGGGGAAAAACATCGTAAATACTGTTCCAGATATTTGTTCATTGCTTCCGTCTGCCCGTCCGACTGTGGGTGATATGCTGAAGAGCGGGAGAGTGTAGTGCCCATGCGACGAAAGAGGTGCTGCCAGAATCGACTTGTACATATCTTATCACAATTGCTGACGATCGATTTAGGAATTGCATGGAGCTTGGCTACATGAAGGATAAAGGCATCCGCGACGGTAGTACTGGAGAAATCTTCCCTCAGGGGTAAAAAATGTGCATATTTGGATAGGCGGTCAACCACTACGAAAATGACAGAGTACCCTTTGGATTTGGGTAAACTGATAATGAAATCCAAAGATATTTCTTCCCAGACTTGGTGTGGAATCTTCAATGGTTGTAGCAAGCCGCCCGGAAGTGTGTGCGACTCTTTAGCTTGTTGACATGTGGGACAGCAGCGCACGAAATCATTGACGACCTTCCTCATATTAGGCCAATAGAATTGTTGGGCCAATCTGCTGTATGTGCGAATCGTGCCTGCGTGGCCACCCAAGTAGGAAGAGTGATACTCCTGTAGTATCTGGTAACACAAGCTTTCCTCATCAGGGATAATTATTTTGCCATGGCACCATAGTAAGCCATCTTTGTATGTATATTTGGGGTCCACCATTGCATTTGAGTGCATTTGTGCAAGTAACGGCCCGGTGAATTCATCAACTTGCTGCAGTGATCTGATTTGATCCAGAAGTGAGCATTGTAGGCTTGATGTGGATAAGGCAAAGCATCGTGATAAAGCGTTGGCGCCCACATTATCCTTGCCCGGCTTGTATTCGATACGGAAATCAAATCCAAGGAGCTTGTGAAGCCACTTTTGTTGTTCCTCGGTCTGAATGGCTTGTGTGGTAAGGTGGCGTAATGCTTGCTGGTCCGAGCGGACAATGAACTGATGGCCGACGAGATAGTGTCGGAACTTATGAATGGCATTAGTGAGAGCATACAGTTCCCGCACATACGCGAACTGCTTTTGCATTACCGGTGGCGTCTTCTTGGAGTGATAAGCAATAGGGTGGTTTTGCTGACTCAGTATGGCACCAACCCCACACCCGGAAGCATTAGTTTCAAGAACAAAGGGTTGTGAGAAATCTGGTAAACGGAGAACCGGGGCTGTTGTGACTGCCGCTTTGAGTGTCTGGAAGGCTTCTTCGGCTTGGGCATGCCAGCAAAAGCTATCTTTCTTGATTAGGTCTGTTAAAGGTCTGGCTATCTGTGCATAATGCTTGATGAACCTGCGATAATGTCCACTTAACCCCAGGAATCCCCTCACTTGTTTGGCATTGGTCGGCACCGGCCACTGTAGGATCGCTTCCACTTTGGTTTTATCCATTTGCACCCCTTGACTGGACACTACGTGTCCCAAGTATTCAACTTTTGTTAGCCCAAATGTACATTTAGATAGTTTGGCAAATAGTTGGTGCTAGTGTAAGGTGCTGAGCACTACTTCGACATCCTTTAAATGTTGATCCCACGATGTACTGTAGACGAGTATGTTGTCAAAAAAATGAGGATGAAACGGTGAAGTGCGAACTGAAAAATCGAGTTCATTAGCGCTTGGAATGTTGCCGGCGCGTTGGATAAGCCAAAGGGCATCACCAGCCACTAGAAGTGACCGTGGTGTGTGCGAAAGGCCATTTTATGAAAAGCCCGTATATTAACTTATAATTGTCCTCCGACTATTTTTATAATTTTAAAAATCGATCATATGTTTCTTCTGTGGTTAATTGCAATCTCTGAATCGAAGAAGGCAAGATTAGAGGAGCCAACGGTGAAAGTCAAGTGTAGCCTTGAGTTTCTCTTCTCTAGTGACTCAGGGCCGAGTGTTTCTTTTGAGTCCACCCCCGACGAGATCTAGTTGTTGATAGTTTGTCCATCTTTAGAGGATCTCCTTCTGTAGGGATTTTATGGTCTATTTTTTTATCTGGGACCACCCTGGTAGTTCTGTTTTGATTTTTTTTGTTTTTTCAGTCTGTTCTTCTAGTTTTGCCCTCCTTTGGGTTGTGTTGTTTTTTCAGCTCTACTTGATTGTGATTTATCTACCACTTAAAAAAAATGATATGATTTGCAACATGTCACAAACACATAAACTGCCACGTAATTAAAATATATTCACATTAATATTAAATAATGTTTAAAATATGAAATATATGACCAATGTACCAAGTGAGCACTGTGCAAACAATGTAGATTAAAATGAACTTTATGCAAATAGTCTAGCATTCATAACTTTCAGCAAGTGACGCCGGCAAGGTGGCTTTTGCCACTCTGGAGAAATCTTTTTTCTTCATGGAGTGTTTCTAGCTTTTCAATTTTATCTCTTCCTTTTTATATGAATCGTTTAATACTCAGGATTTCAACCGACAACACAAGATAATTTTTATTTATATGTTTGATTACAACACAAACCACTGTACGAGTATAGCATAATTTATTAAATCTTTTATACCGTTAAAAGCATACAAAAATTCTATCAAAATGCAAGATAACTTAAAAACTAAATTATTCTTATTTAAAATTATATTATTAGGTGAAAAGTGTGTTGATTTAATTTATTTATTTATCTATGTATTTAACTATTTATTATTGTGATTTTTTTATTATAGGACAAATATTTAATAGTAAAAAATATTTTTAAAATTTTGCTATTTTTTTTTCTGTAGTTATGCAAATCAACTCTAAAAAACACACAAATTTTTATATTATTCAATAAACTTCAAACATTGAATAATATTATAATACAAGCATTTACATTGTACTTTAATAATTTGTACTATTGTGCTATTTTCATAAATGAATCAAACATATTCATATTATTTTAATTCATTTTTAATGGATTTGTTGCGTTTCTTTCTCTTTGGTTATATTTTTATTCGGTTATTTTCTCAGTTTATACCTCATTTTAATAATCATAATTTATTCAATTTTTTTTAAAAGGTATAAATTATAGTACAATCTGAATAATGCATTTAATACAATAATATAAACTGGACAATATAATTGTCGATGAATAAAAACTCCCAATCAGGTTCTCGGTGAAGAAAAGCCCCTTTTTTAATGGACATTGTCTTTATTAATTGTAATTATTTTAATTATTTGAATATATATATATATATATATTCAGTATCTATCTAAATCAAAGATCATGTCAACTCAACAATCAATGCCTACTAAGCATGCATTTGAGCTGCAAAAGTAGGGTCAGTTTTGATTAGCTTATCAATCAAAACAAACTCAACCATATTGTTTTTCATTAAATATGATTGACTAATCACTAATGGAAACAAAAGCAAATTATTATAAATACAGTAAATATACTACCAAAGGATCTTCCCACCCCCACCCCCCAAAACTGTTCTTTGAACAAAATTAATATTTGTTATTTTTTTCAATATTTTTTTTTATTAAACCGGATAAACTCCAAATTTATTAAATAAAAAAACTATTTTTTTAAATATTATAATACCACATAAGTACGTAACACGCAATGCAACAAAAGTCAAACAAAACACTGAAATTAATTTAACAAGCTAATAAAATCACACAACAATAAAAAAATTAATGACAACTAAAAAAATTATTATAATACTACATAACATAATGTAACAAAGTGAAATAAAACACTAGAATCAACTTAAAAAACTAATTAGATCAGACAAAATCTCTAAAAAAAACAATCACTAAAATTTTTTTTATAATAGACATAACATAATATAACAAAGTGAAATAAAACCACAACAACTCAACGAATTGACAAAACCTTACAAAATCTCAAAAATGAAATAAAACACTGGAATCAATTTACGAATTAACAAAATAAGATAAAATCTAAAAAAATAACGATAATTAAAAAATTTATTATAATACAACATAACACAATACAACAAAGTGAAACAAAAACATTAGAATCAACTTAAAAGCATAAATATGATTAAACAAAATCTCTGCAATAAAAAAAATAACGACAACTAAAAAAAATTATTTTAATAAATAACACAATCCAACAAAGTGAAATATAACACCAAAATCAGCCAAAGCAACTAATAAAATAAAACAAAATAACTTCGAAAAAAAATAATAACTAGAAAAATAATCAACAAGAGTGATCATTCATTTTGGATATTTGTTTTTAATTAAAAAATATTCATATCATATGGATATATTTTTTCAAATTAATATACTTTATATAAATATTAAAGAAAAATAAAAAACCAAGCCAAGATTCAAGTCCACACCTCAAGAGTCAAGACTCCCAACTATGAACCCAAACCAACTCAATGAAACTGAAAATTATAGTGATATCCAAGAAAGAGCAGGGGCAAAAATGTAAAAATAAGAGACAACGCCACTTGCAATTTCTTAGTCACAAAATCAAAAACAGGAGGATCTGGGTCACAGTTGGGCGGGCGTGACGTGAGACTCCAATCCGGTTCAATCCCGTCCATCCAAGGCCACGTCATCCACAACCTCCCCCTCTCCCCAACACCATGACTCGGTTCTTAGCTGGCCCTGCCAGGCCATGTGGGCCCCGGGGACCGCACATCCCTCTTCCACCCGACACGTGTACGTCTCCCGTCACCGTAAAATAATTCAACTCCCCAAACCCACGGCCACCTCACAGCCCTTTTCAACCCCATCCTGTCTAGTCCCCACCTACCCATACCTTTCATCCATTACAAAATCGCCACGTCGGTGGTCAAACAGAGGAGGTCCGACTTTTGGGTTACGAAAAAAGGTTGCGTCTATGGCTTCGTCGAAGGGACACGTGGTTTGTGACGTGGCAGCCGCCTTGGCGTCCCGCTTCTTCTCCTCCCCTGCTCCCTCTCTCCCTCTCTCTCCTTCTCCCCCAACCTCTCTCTCTCTCTCTCTCTCTCTCTCTTTTTCTCTTGCTCTCGCTGAACGAGTTCTCTGTTCCTTGTTTCCGCTTTCGATATACGGAGGAGTTCTTTGGGAGCGAGAGGGCTTGGTCCGCGTTTCCTGCTTTCTTTTGCGATGTTTTTTGCTCGTTTACAGCCCTTGGTTTGAGGTTTGGAGGCGAAAAGGCGAGATTTCACTGCTTGTTTGGGGGTCTCCGTTCGATTCTTCGTCTGAGGTAGGTTGGATTTGCGATTAATTTGTTTGGTTTTGTTTGAGATTGCTTGGTTTCGGTTTGTGGCGAAAACTTTGGATTTAGATCTTTGGGAATAGTCGGAATTTGGATTATTTGGATTGTTTTGAGAAACTTTATCTTGCTTTATTGTTGATTTGCTCTCATGAATTATGTGAACAATTGTTCAGAGTTGTGCGTAGTCTTGGATCTGATCTTAATTCTAAGTTCTAGGTCTTAAATTTGGGAGTTCTCGTAGTAGAGATCAATACTTCAGCCCTTTCTGATTGAATTTGAAGAAGAGCTGACAGAATAGGGGGAGTGATAAGAAGATTGCGGGAAAAACGCGCTTTGGAGCGGAAAGTTAATAGTTTTTCTATGTTGATGTTAGCGGGTGTGTTTGTCCTTTGGTGAGTATGTTTTTGCTTATGGGGATCTAGTGGATCTACAAGATCTCTCCAATAACTGTGAAGCTGTTGGTTGTGAGCCTCTAAAAAGACATATCTGTCCCCATTTCTCGGTAAAATTACTCGTAAAGACTTTGTCGTTTGGGACCGTAGGACTGTGAGCCTCCTCCTGGGTTTATAATTGAGCTGGTGAAGCTATGGCAGAGTTGATCAAATTGTTCCTTTTTTTCCCTTCAATTCTGGGATATTGTGGATCATAGAGGAATTTGGTGGGGGTCCTGTGATCTATTTTGATTGCATGCTGATTGTTCACTTATATTGCTAATTTGTAAGCTGTATAATAAATGAAAAAAGATATGGAGTAAGTGGTCCACGACAAGGCTCTTATTTTTGAAAGAAGACAATGCTGAAGCAGAAGTGATCTATGTAACGCCGCCATCTTTTTGGACTTTCGTGCGTCAACAGCGAACTGCTATGTTCACTGCTTTCAAACACTATCTAGAAAAAGATAGTGAGGAGTAGGATTTGCCCTGTACAATTAACCCAGCTAGTACAAAGTTCATAATTCAAATGTAAGCATTTAAGCATAGCTTGCGTGTTCAAACTTATGGATGATAGATAATTATATAGATATACACATCTAGAGGTCAGAGAAGTCACATGGAATACTGCCAACGATTACTGTAGAAAGCTATTGATTTGATAATTCACCTGCATGGGATAAATATAACTGCTTTTATTATATATTGAGCAGGATTTCCCTGTTATCTGAAGTACAATTATATGACTGCTTTTAACTGATGCTATAATTGTGCTTAACTGATAGGTGCATTTGGCTCTTTTATTTTATTATTTATTTAGTTTTGTGTGTACCAGTGCTCTATCCTTCTTTTATTAATTAGATCTTTTATCTTAGCCCATTGGTCTGATTATATTCGGGTTGTGTCCAAACTGCAACGGGTAGTGATTGGTTGTTAATTTGGCCAGTTCAACTAGCCTTTCACGATGCCCAAATAATTATTACTGTTGATCTTATATCAGATGCATAAGACTCATGCTATTGTAACTTTACCTTTATCGCTTCTTTTTCTTCTTTGTTCTTCTCCACTTTAGGCATTGAAAGAGCACCAAGTTGACTTCTCCTATCATCATGCGTAATTGTGAGGTGTACGAGCTGATCTTGGGATTGGAGCTTCACCACAACAACTTATACAGGGGGGTCGAAATTAGTATTTGGGTAGTGCTTAGCATACCTAGTTCCTAATCTAAGCTGTTCTTTTGTTTTCTAATTATGATATTTGAGTACAATTTGTGGTACAGGTAGCAAACTAGCAATTACTTTCTTAGACAAGTCTTGTTTAATCTAGTCATCAAAAAAAAGAAAGAAAAAAGATAAAAAAAACCAAAAAAAAAGGAAAGAAGAAGAAGAAATCTTATACGATCCTTTCTTTTAGAGTTTTGTTTACTCTATCAGCTTCTTTTACATGAAAATTATCTATACTTGTGGCACCAATGCAATAAACAATTTATGTAACCCCAGCTAACAAGTAAAAAATGAAAATCAATCATAAAAGGCATCATCCCGGCCATTGGAACTGATGAGTTGCATCAGTAATACTGGTGTAATAATTTATCTATATTTTGATCACCAAATTTGCATTCTATCTTATATTTCGTACATCAAGATAATTGAAAGTCTTGCCCCAAGTAGGTCTGGGAGAACCCATATTAGCAGACATTTGTTCAGTTCAGTCCTTGGCTGTTGAGAGAACAATGTTGAGGTAGCCCATTGTAGATTAGAACGATTAGTGACTTGTTTTCTTCTGTGATTAATGATTAAGGTTTTGTTCTCATGATTTTAGATGTGGCATTTGTTTTCTAGGCTTATATCACTGAAGATATCTATGAGGCTTCCAAATTTAGTTCTAGCATATTAGTCTATGCATGGGGATTAGGAATGTATATATTCTGAGCTTTAATTTCTTGTATGTGTGATGCTCATTTTTATTCTTGTTATTTCATGGTCATTTTTCTTTTCTTTTTTACATAACTTAATGGTAAGTGCTACAGGTTGAAGGCTACTATGATGCACAGTAGTTAAATGCCCTTTAGCCTTGTCAAATGGGAAAAAGTAGTGAAGCTGCAACATCTTCCAAATCCGATAAGGCCCCTTCTTCTGCGCAGGTTAGAAATTTAGCCTATGAATACATCTAAGTATGATGTTTGAACCTTTGGTTGATTAAATTTCATCCGATGGATGTTCTGTCTCTTCCAGTGAAAAATTGCTTAACTTTCACTCAATGCATGCTATGTGATTTTAGCCACTTGGTTTGAGAATGATTTCTTTTTAAATAGGAAATCAAAATTTCAGCTACCAGGCAATGTAAACAATTTTTTAAATGAATGACAGGAACCACTATGACAAGCCAACAGATACCTATCTTCACTTTGGTTTTGTACAATATCAAGTCTTGAAATTTATGCCCAAATATGTATAAGGGCTGGCTTATTAATTGTTGTTCCTCAATTCTAAAATATTTGGTGTTAAACAATTTGTCCGTGTGCAGGAGCATCCAACCCCACAAGGTTATCCAGATTGGGCAGCTATGCAGGTTAGTTGTTTTCAGGTTTTTTGTTTTTTCATTTACAAGCTACAATGTAATGGTTATTTTTTTTTAAACTAGATCGTAAATTACCAAACTGCATTTTCTCCATGATCAGGCATATTATGGCCCTGGAGTCGCGATGCCACCTTATTTCAGCACCACAGTTGTGCCTGGCCATCCCCCTCATCCATTTGTATGGAGCCCGCAGGTTACTGAATTGTTTAGAAAAATTTTTACTACTTTAATCAATTCATATTACAAGAGGATAAAGGTTTGTGACAAAAGTGGTTTTTGAGAATTGAGGGCATTTTGATTTTGCATATAGGTTCTGATTATGTGATCTCACTTACCAATGGATTATTGATGAACATAATCATGATGTAGCTTGATCTCTTTGAAAATCAGTCTAGTAAGTTCTCATGGTATACTGCTGCTGGCCTGTCAAATTGCTATTTGGAGCTGGGCGCCCCATATCTGTCTTAGATATTAACATAAGCTTGATCTCTTATAAAACTCATATCTGTCAGTCGCTAACTTTTAACCTTTGAGTGTGTTTAATTGGAATTGGAATTACTTGAAATAAGTTGGGTCAGTGGTTTTGAAGTTTGAATGTGATTTTGAGGTTAGTGTTTATCCTTAAATTGATTTATATTTGACTTGATTGATATTTATTAACATGGTTTCTTTGTAAATAAAATTATAGCCTTCTAATTAATTATTAACATTTATATTAACTTTTTTTTTATCAATTGTTGATTTATTTATTGAATATTGTTTTGTCAAAAGTGTGATTCCTCTTAAAAATTATTCTGGAGGCATTGGTTGGTTGGAGTGTTTGGGATAAATTGGGTTTATCCCAACTATTCCCAACCTGTACACAACCTTAAAGAAATCCCAGGTGACATTCTTTCCACATGCATCACATAACAACTCAATGATTTCCCACTTCTTCCATATCTATCTTTTAACTATTTCTCACCTCCATCTCACCCACAAATTAGTTATAGGCCAATATTGGAGCTAAATTGCTCTGAGGAAACCTCAATTTAAGAATGAATTATTGATATCCTCAATCTGTAGAAATTCAAAACATGTTTTTAATCCTTGTAAAGTTTTTGGCAAAAAAATTAACACTGTCCATGTACCACCTCCATATATGAACACCATGAAATTGACAGTGTTGAGTTGTTCAAAGGAAGAAATAATTTGGATAGATTTCTTGTTTATTGTGAATTATTTAACTTTCTTATCTGTAAAATGTGATGTATGACCATGACCGCTCGATAAGATTACTAATGATTACAAACCTAGAATGTAGACTAAGGACTTATTTTAAAGTAAAACACTTCTTTCAATCGACAGATTTGCTTCACATTGTGGGATCTGATTGAAGCTGTTATTTTTGTTTGCCAATGTTAATCTTTTTACATCTTTTGTTTCACAGCCTTTGATGACACCTTTTGGGGCTCCGTATACTGCAATCTATCCACCTGGATTATACCCTCATCCCTCAATGCCTCGTGTAAGTGGTCAAGGATAATACTTTGTTATAGCTTTTTTATCCTTTTTTTTATCTACTATCATCTAAAAAAAAAGGTGCTCTAGTTACATGGGTCTTATCACCTAGACTGGTTACTGGGCATTGAGGTTCTTTAGGAAATGTGAAACATTTTAAATGCAATGGATAGTCACTAAATAATTCATCCAAATTGATAATATGTGCAGGGATCACATGCACCAACCATTGCACCATCGTCCTCTGGAAATGAAGCTATCGTGGTATGCCACATTGTTAGAAAATGATTGGTGATATGCAAGTATAGGATGATTTGCTGTTATTTATTTGTCCCTTTTCTTTGTTGATTTTTTTGTTCCTTTCTTGTTACAGATGTTAGCTCCTCTGGCAATTGAAGCACCTACAAAGTCATCAAGTGACAAGGAAAAGAGCCCTGTAAAAAAATTCAAAGGAATTGATGGGCTTGTTTCAATTGCCAATGGCAGTGCTAAGAATTCAGCCGGAGATCATGCACAAAAGCTGACACAGAGGTTTGTTTATTCTCCTTATATAAATCTCATGCTTCCTTTTTCCTTGCATCCCAGCCTGAATTAAAATATTTTCCGTTTGGTGATGGTCCTGCATTCAATATAATATTTCAGTCGGGAAAATGATACAGAAGTTTCAACCGAGGGAAGTGATGGATGCATGGAATCTAGAGTAATAATCGTTGGCTACCATATCTTATTGGTTATATCATAATTTTATCATAGCCTTGAGTGATGATGTCTTCCTTGAAGTTAACTTTTTCCTGTGTTGCTGTTTTAGGGGAAGAAAATACGCAGGAAGAGAAGCTCTGAAGATACATATAACTCTGGTATTGTAAACACTTTTGTTTTATGCAGGATGGGCCTTTAGCAGCCAAATTATTTTGTCCCAAAGTCTGTTTGAATGAATCTATGGATCTGGATGAGGTGTTACATGAAATTACTACAATCCTTTTCAGGTAATGATGGGAAAGTGAAGACACTGGTCAGCCCTGTTCCTACTGTAGCGACTAATGGATCAGCTCATCCTTCTTTAGCACTTATCCCAGTACCTGCAGACATTGTAGAAAAGACTGCAAGCACCATTGCTCCCTCTAATGCAACAGCAGGGTTGGGGCTCAAGGTTTCTACTATTGTAAAAGCAAATCCTGTTTCACCAGTAACCAGTGCCATGTTGACAGGCAGTGATGGAGCGCTAAATGAACATTGGATTCAGGCATGTACAACTTAGTAGCTTTGATGAAATGGCCTTATTGTCTCTTCACGGATCCAATTGCATTTTCTGATTCAATCAGCAGTTTATCACTTTGATTTTTCTCCAACTCATTACTTGTTTTCTTATCTCTGAATATCATACCCTTTTTTCATGCCTACACTCTATACTTGCTTTGCAAGTTCTGGTTGGATTCTGCTTGTCTGTTGCCTAAAATCTATGTTTCACTCTAAACAGTTCCTTATCTTTACTGTAGTTTTAGATAATAAGTGTCATCAGAGGAATAGATCAGTTTGTCTATATGTTAATGGAATATTGCTTAAATTTTACTTAGCATCAAGATGTTTCCTTTTTGATAAAAAGTCATGCTTTTCTCAACTTTTGCAACTTCTTCTGTGTAGGATGATAGGGCCCTGAAACGGGAGAGGAGGAAGCAATCAAACCGAGAATCTGCTAGAAGATCAAGGTTGCGGAAGCAGGTATTGATAATTGGAGTTTATGTTTTCACTTTGCAGGATGCAAATCTTTTAGCAGTATACTTGCAATCACATCATCTTTCTGGTTTTTTGGACCTCTTTATGTATGCATGATTTTTTTTTTTTAAAAAATGATTTTCCAGGCTGAAACTGAGGAACTTGCAATGAAAGTTGATGCCTTGACGAATGAGAATTTAAGTCTGAGATCTGAAATTAATCGACTGAGGGAGAAGTCAGAGAATCTGAGACTAGAAAATACTGCTTTGATGGTATTTCTTGTACCCTTCCCTCTGCGATGTGTTTGCATGCTGTATTATATTTATACAACTAGTATTTTGAAAGGTCCACTTTCATGCAAGAGCATGCTTATAAATCATTAATCAAGCTCCTATATGCTGGTGAAATGCTTTCTGTTTCGGATAATTTATTTCAGGGTCCGTGCAAAATTTATCTTCATATTTACCTCACAAAGCAACTATCTCTCCTCACCTATTTTATTTCATTTGCAGGACAAGTTGAAGAAGGCAAATATAAATCTGACAGAAGAGGTGGCTTGCGAAACTGGGGATTCTCATGGAACCAAGTCTATTGGCACCGAGAACTTGTTGTCAAGAATGAATAACTCAGGCTCAAATACTAACAGTGATCAGTGGGAGAACGAAGGTCATGAAAACTCTAGTGGCAAGCTCTACCAGCTCTTGGACTCAAGCCCCAGAACAACAGACGCCGTGGCCGCAGGCTGATCCTGTCAAAATCGGCACTCATCGGCATGTAGTTTTGGCACATATTTATGTCCAGAACTACCTTGACGCTAACCTTGCAGCAGTCATTGATTTAACCAAGCATCAGAACAGGCTAATTATAACTCAACAATATTACCTTCGCAATGGCGCAAAAGCCTCGAGAGCTCAGCGCAGAGACTCGAAATAAATAATGATTTACCTTATTGTTTAACTTCCTGCTTGGTGGAATTCCAAAATTTTAGAACCCATGGTATTTTATCTGAGAAAGTGAGAACTAATGTATTCCTGAAATAAGTTTTTGAGTATTATTATGTGTGTCTTAGAGTGTTTACCGATTATCGTTGACAAACAGTCACCTAATTGTGCTTGTACTTTGTCCGCAAGCTATCTGAGATTTCCAGCTGCCAAGAGTGTGGCATCTTTTTCTCCCATGAAACCAATGACATTGGATTTGTATAGAATGCTTTGATGGCAATTGATATGTTTGTTTGTGATATAAATATAATGTTCCTTAGCAGAATTAGCTTTCATTTAAATTAAATTAAATTAATATCATGAGGATTTGCAATTATTTATTTATTTATTTATATTTGTGGCACTGGCTTCCTCCATTGTGATTGTATCATAATTTAACAACATGGTCATTTTAGATTTTTATATTAAGAAATTTATATTAGAGATGTGATGTTTATTAAATTTAGGAATGAAAGTTGAAAGCTCCTTAATTATCAGCATCAAGTTGATGATGATTGGGTTTATAATTCATCTCATCATTCCAAGTTTGGTCATCTAAAGAAAAGTCATTGGTGTTGTCATTAATTTGTTAAAGTCGTAGGACCTCCAAAAGTCTCAGCATAAAATATTAAACATCACTCTCTCATTACTCACAATGATAACTAAGATTAGAAAACACAAAATACAAACATATTCCGTTATTAATTAATTAGCCGTGACATAATACCAACATATTCCGTTACTAATTAATTAGGCTCTCTTCCTCACCGTTTTTTAATGATTGTATAAAAATAATTTAAAAAATAAATAAATTATGAGTAATATTTGAACCTTTAATTTTTGAGTTGGAAAGAAAATAAAATACTAACTACATTTACAGGAATGATTGTCTTCCTCTTTCAATTATTTATTACTTACCATGCTTAAAAAATTAAAATTTTGGGGGAAAAAAAATGTTTGTTTTAACTTAAAATATATATACATATATCTCCACTGCTCGATTCAATGTAAATATACATAATAGTGCTACATATTCAATCACAATAAATATTAATATAACAGTTGAGATATATAAATTAATATAGTGTTATTTAAAGAATAAAATAGATATATTGTTATTTAAAATAATTAAAGTAATAATGAAAATTTAGAGTCAATAGTGTCGATTTAGTCCTTGTGAATATGTAACAAACAAACAAATTGATTATTGTCAACATCTTCACAAGTTCTGTATAATGTTCAAAAGAATCAAAACCAAAAGCCAATTTCTTTTTTTACTGTACAGTCATGAGCATTCCACTCACAGTCAATTCAGAAATAGCTTAAAATAAAATTTTAATTGTTATTATTATTATGGAAAAGCTTAATTAATTTATCAATTAAAATATTTATTTTTAATTAATAAATAATTATAATAAAAGACACAATTAAATTTTAAAATTTTCTTTTGATTTTTAATTTTTATTTTTTTATGCGTTAATCAAGTGACTTTGATAGTTCTTTTAATTAATGTAAAAATGGTAAAATAAATTTAAATTGCAAAAAAAAGCGGCAAAATTCAACTTATTTCAAGTTTTCAAGTCAACTGAAACAGAAGTGGTATCATTAGATGTTTTTGACGTGGTTGAACAACCAACTGAACATACCTAAGTAGCAAACAGTGTTTTATAGATATATATATAACCCATCATCTAGGGACGTCTCTAGATTTCAAATCTAGGGATGTCCCATAAGTAAATTATCGATGAAAATCGACGCATCTTATCATTATGAACAAGTAGAAACCGCGTTCTACAGTATAGTCAGATGATCGCTGAAACGATAAAAAAATATCGATGTTTATATAATTAATCAACCAGTCGGATGATGATCCGAACTGCTAGATTTAAAAACATCCCTAGATTTTGAAATCTAGGACGTCCCTAGATGATATTTTCCCATATATATATATATATTACAGGATATAAAAAAATTTAAACTTTTCATCTTTTAATTAAATAATACTAACATTATTTATTAATTTAAAAACCTAAAAAGAAACAGATACAAACAAATCAAAACAAAATGTGTGGAAATAAACACAAAAGAAAAGTCACATCAATCAGTCAAACAAAAGTCACAACCCTACATATATATATATATATATATACATAGTAAAACATTATACACAATCAAACACACAGCAAGAACAAGAACAGGGGAATTGAAGAAGGTCCCACACTTTATTCATAGTGTTTGGTCTAATCCCTCATGATGAAAATGAAAACAGTGCTCCCTTTGAAGCCCTTGCTATTCCTAGTTGGAAAATGAAAAGCTAAAACAAGACAAGCAATACACAACCATGATTTCACTTTGCTTTCTTTGCATGCTTTCCTTTCCCATTGGTTGTTGAACTCTGGGCCCTATCTGCACTTCAACTCTCAATGGAGATAAGAACCAAGCTGTGTTTTCTAATGAGATGAGGAGACATGGCCACTCTTACTTTTTATGTTTTCCATTATAGAGAAAGACATAGAGAGAAGTGAAGAAGAAGAGGAAAAAGGTGGTGAAGGTGTAACTAATCTCACATGGAGAGAGTATTGAGATGTTCCCCTGAAACCAGAGCTCTGACAAAACAATGCTGCCAACTTAAGAGGCTACTCTTTCTCTCTTTCTCTTTTGCAATTTTAGATGCAAAAGTGTCCTTTTTCAGTGCTGTCATCATCTCTTTGTCTTCACTATTTTGTTGTTTTATAAAGTTTCTTTTGTTAGTTTTGTTTTGCTGTTAATTTATTTGTTTGAAATATGGGTAAAGAGGAATTTTTGATATGAAAAGAAGTAGGAGAGCATATTAAAAGTTAAAGATTGTAGCTATTGATTGCTCTTGAGTTTATTTATTTTTTTTGTTTGACAATCACACTGATAATATTAAATAAACTCGTTTACCAAACCCACATAAATAAAAAAAATAAACTCATTATAAAATCATGATTAGAAGTAAGATGACTCCCATTCAATAGCCAGCCAAACAATAAACTTTTCATTAAAAAAAGTGCCAATGATCTTTATATTATATATATATATATATATTATGGTGATTAACAAACACTTAAATTTACGTGACAAAGTTTTAGACTTCCAATGGAATGAACACACTTTTCCCAGTCAAACACGCAGCGCGGTTATTTTCAAAACCATAGTTTCAAATCCAAAACGCCAACCAGCGTGCGAAAAAGTAAACTCTGAGCTACACCTACACCTCTCCCACTTTAATATTTATTTTTTATCCGAACACTCTTTTTATCTTGATTTTTTACCATTTTAAAATATACAGATAAAAAAAAATATCCATATGTTTCAAGATTAAAAATAAAAAAAAACCCATTTCTTTTCCACTATATTTCTTCTCTCTTTCTCTCTTATCTAATTCTCACGCACATGGCTTATCTCATCATCTCCGAAGTCTTTGCAGCACTCCAACAACCATTGCTTCTTTAATACCAACCTTCTCTCTTCTCCTCTCCCACTTCCCATTCCCTCTCTCTCTTTTCAATCATACTTCTCCTCTACTTCTCCTGGATTCTGGATGCGTTTCCGTGACGTTTTCCCGTTTTCCGTTTTCCAGTTTTCCGTTTCTCGTTCTCATTAAACTCCCAGAATTTTCTCTATTTATTAAGCTCCGTCAAAAAATTTTTAAAAAAAAAGTCAAAGGAAATCGGCGAGAATGGCAGCAACCAGAATCGCCGCCGTGGCGATTCTTCTCATCTTCATCTCGGCGAGTTTTTCCCGATGTCTCGCGAACCATCTCGCCGACGATAAACTCGCGTTGCTGGACTTCATCTCTCGCGTTCCTCCCAGTCGAAACCTCAACTGGCGGTCAGACACCTCGGTCTGCTCCGACTGGACCGGAATCACCTGCGACTCGAACCGGTCTCGTGTCACAGCCGTCCGATTACCTGGGTTCGGCCTCAATGGCCAGATCCCTCCCAACACTCTCAGCCGTTTATCCGCCCTCGAGATCCTCAGCCTCCGATCCAACGGCCTCTCTGGTCCTTTCCCTGCTGACTTCTTCAACCTCACCGCCCTCACTGGTCTTCATCTCCAGTTCAACTCCTTCGTTGGTTCTCTGCCGTCCGATATTGGTCTCCTCTCTAATCTAACGCTTCTCGATCTCTCGCACAACTTGTTTAATGGTTCTATACCTTTCGCCATTTCCAACCTCGCCGAGCTTGTCTCTCTTAACCTCTCCAACAACTCCTTCTCCGGCGAGCTCCCCGATCTTGAGTTCCCGAGTCTCAAATCCCTTAACCTTTCCTATAATCATCTCAATGGCAGTATCCCGGCGTCTCTCCGGGGATTCCCGGCTTCGTCCTTCTCCGGCAACGATCTTGTGCCGGTGGTCCCTGTCAATCCGGTGCCAACCCCGGCGCCGTTTCCACCGCCGAGCCGGAAACACCACCATAAGCTTAGCGAAGGGGTGATTCTCGGGATTGCGGTTGGTGGCTGTGTCTTGGTGTTCGCGGTGCTGGCGGTGGTCCTTGTGCTCTGTTGCGGGAAAGGCGGGGATAATGTGGTGATCGGGAAGGGGTCGAAAGGCGAGAGGTCGCCGGAGAAGGTGGTGAGTGGGAGGCAGGAGGAGAGGAACAGGATGGTGTTTTTCCCGGGGTGTACTTTCGAGTTTGATCTTGAGGATCTATTGACGGCATCGGCGGAGATATTGGGGAAGGGGATGTGCGGGACGACGTACAAAGCCATACTGGAGGACGCGACGACAGTGGTGGTGAAGAGGGTGAAGGATGTGGGAGTTGGGAAGAGGGATTTCGAGCAGCAGATGGAGATGATTGGGAGGATACGCCATGAGAACGTGGTCGAGCTCAGGGCCTATTACTATTCCAAGGATGAGAAGCTCATTGTATATGATTTCTATAACCAGGGGAACGTCTCTTCCTTGCTTCATGGTATGCTGCTATGCTTCCCTTCTACTTGCTTTAGATAATTCTATTGAATGTTTAGATTGTTGTTGTGACTTGTGCCATGCTTTCCAGATTTGATTCTTGGTGTGAAGTTTGCAAGTTTGTTTATCTGGGCAAACATAGGACTGAAATTTTGGTTCCAAATGATAAAAAAGTTTTTCATTTTTCATGCTTATCTGTCTTAGCTAGTTTATGTATTTGGGAAGAATGTCATTTTATAAGGTTTGGGGTGTGGAACATAACTGACATAGAAATGTGGAAATTTACTAAATTTGTTGATTTTGAGTTGTTTTCCTTCCTAGCATATCTAGTCCACTTGTAAAATTCAAAATAATGTGAAATTAGCTTGTTTTCTTTGGATCGGAATCAGCTACAATTGGGATATATAAGAGATGGTTATAAATAAAGGGTTGCAACAAGGGCAACGTATTTGTAGGACATAATTGGTGGGGTAGGACGCCAAGGAACCAAGATTGGCATATGGTCAAATTCCGTGGCATTAGGTGTAAGGTACTGTACTTTTTCATTCAACATCAGATAGGAATTTTGTGGATTCACTGTGTAATCTTGATGAACTCTTACCAATTGCGGGCTATGCTCTTCTGAAATTCACATTCTTCTTCTTCTTCTTCAAAAAAAAAAATCACATTCAGTTACGTACCCTCACAAAGCATTATTATTTATTTATGTATACACTCTTGTGTTAAAATGTAAAAATCCTATGAGTAGACATATTTATCCTTGACCTTTATAAGATCGATGATGAGAAGAGAGCGAGGAGTATTTCTTTTTCTCTCTTGTTTTTTTCCTTCAGTTGACTGCTTGGGGCATAGAAGCAAAAACTAATTATTTGTGGGGTTATACAAACAAAATAATAGTGATTTGTGGGGTTATAGAATAGAAATCTCCTATTTTTGTGGTTGTGGGAGTGGCGGTGGGGGAGTGGTGGTGGGGGAATATATTAGTACTGGAAAAATATTGTTCTCATAAACTTTCATGCTTGTTTGTGTTTCTTTCTATCAATTTTTTTTTGTTATTTTTCTTGAAATTTCAGTCCAAGTTCTCTGTTATTAACATAGTTGAATGCATAGATGGAGGATTTAGTTGATCAAGTTCTAACATTTAAATGCTTACATAGGGAGATTTAAATGCTGTTGATCTAGATATATGATGCATACGAAGGACTCATTTCAATTGTTAAGTAATCATGCATATGGTTTTTTAATGATTACTATGTATGATTATATGTGAGATAATCTCTACACAGATTAGCAAGAAATTTGGTATTTATTACAATCCTTTTCAATATGCATGTGTGGCATTGTGTCCGCAATCTTAGTTTGGCCACATCAAGACTTCCCTCCTACAATGGTTATTCAAAGTAAAAGATTGTCACAGACAGGTTAGGCTAGTGCAAAGGCAATTGTGATTATGGCACTTGCAGACACTTGCAGCTATGTTGGAATTCTCCTACATAATTCATAGCCATGCATGGAGATGTAAAAGTCTTCCTCTCTCGGGTTGTGATGGGCTATGTGACTATTGTCTCAAATTTTGACCCAGTGGTCATATTTTGAAAGGGTAATGAAATGACATTCAATAGAAAAGCTTATCTGGTCATGGAAGCAACATAGCAAGTGCTACTGAAATGTGGTTGGGAACTTCGTTGACTTTTGAGATAGTGATATTAAAAAAGATAAATGATTGAAGTCTCATGAGGCAAGTTGCTGAGGGGCAGGGACTCAAAACTCTCCAACTGGAGCAAGTACAATAATTTATAGGCAATAGTAGGCTAAATTGCGTAAGACTTTTCTCAGTTTTTTTAAACTTTCTAAAGACTTAGCTTATGCCCTCTTTAGATGAGCTTATTTCCAGTGCATACACATGGTACTATTCCAACCATATAACACCCACCTCCCCTATAAAAAGTCCATGGGTGGGTGAGTCACCAAGCTGCATAAAAATAACTGTCATACATGTAAATGTATGTATGTCATTTATTGTGATTAACAAGTTTACTAAATTGTCTCCTAGCTTATTCATGTATTGTGAATTGCATCATTTGACACCAAAATAACCGCTACACAATTTTATGTTAGTAATGTGGAGGCATGATTTTTTTTTTTTTTTCTTTTTTCTTTAAATCAATTTCTTCAGATTAGGTTCAATTTTTCTTAGGAGGTTATGCCTCTTGTGAATATATTTCTTTTGTCATTTTACATATTATGTCTGATGCACTACAAACTGTAGCATATAGGTAATATCCAGAACCCATTAGCAAAACTTGTTATGGATGAAAAACAATAGAATGGTTACAAATTTGTATACCAATTTCCTTTTAATCTGTTGTGTTTCCATACAACCTGCCAGATATTTTATCAACACCAGCAAACTTCTACAATCTCAATTGAATAAGTATCTTCTAAGATCTGAAGCACCTTATGTGTCATGTTACTTTACATATCATTTGTTTTTGTTTGTTGATATTTATAATTTGTACTCTACCGGCAATTTATATAATTTCTATTGGCCACAACCTCACTATCCATCATTTTCTTAGCTGGCTTATCTAGAGGTGTATTTCTTTGAGTTTTGCAACAAGAAGGTAATAGCACATTAAAAAAAAAAATCTATTATAATAATCTCATGGTTTGCTGCTCAGTGCTGTTCTATTTGATTTATTTATTTGTTTATTTCAGCAAAGAGAGGTGAGGACAGGACACCACTTGACTGGGAAACCAGGCTGAGAATAGCACTTGGAGCAGCAAGAGGAATTGCCCGCATTCACATGGAGAATAATGGGAAATTCATCCATGGGAACATAAAGTCTTCCAATGTCTTCCTAAATAATCAGCAATATGGCTGTGTTTCTGACTTTGGTCTCACATCGCTTATGGCCACTACTGTGCCTCCTGTGTCTCGAAATGCTGGATACCGTGCACCCGAAGTGATTGACACAAGACGAACAACCCAAGCATCGGATGTCTACAGTTTTGGTGTGCTTTTACTTGAACTCCTTACCGGGAAATCACCCATCCATGTGGCCGGCGCTGGTGAGGAAATGGTGCACTTAGTGCGGTGGGTGCAATCTGTGGTTAGAGAAGAATGGACTGCTGAGGTTTTTGATCTGGAGCTAATGAGATATCCAAACATAGAGGAAGAGATGGTAGAGATGCTTCAGATTGGAATGGCTTGTGTTGCGAGGATGCCAGAGCAGAGGCCCAGGATGGCCGATGTTGTGAGAATGCTCGAAGATGTAAGAAGGGCAGATACTGCAAACCGACCTTCATTGGAGATAAAATCAGATGTTGCAACACCGTCACAAATACCCAGCACAGGAGGCCCATCACCACAAAACTAAGGGTTATTCTTCATTTATCGCCCTGTTACTTGTTAAATTGTCAAGTGGAGGGATGGATGTGCAGGGTTTTTTTATTTTTATTTTATTTTTTGTGCATCAATTTTCTTCTATCCTTTTTGGCTCACATTCTTTGATCTCCTCAAAGATGGTCCCTTTCTGTAGGATTAACTTAATCCTTAAGAACCAGTAGTCCGACTTCTATTGCCCTATTCATTGTTCTTGTCTTAAAGAGTCTGTTTGATTTAGGGAACTCATATCATGTGCTTGACGCACATTTTTATGCCGTCTGAATCATCAACTTAAGAAGTTTAGTGCTTGTGATTTGTTTCCGTTTTTGTGTAGCAACTAAATGTTGAATAGAAGTTAGCCTGTTGGGTTATTACTTCAGGTTGGAAAGCAAGGGAATCAAATGAAGCATAACACCACATGTCATTCTATAAAAATTCCATTAATCATCTAAAAGCCTCTTGCTGGTGGTTATGTAAGCAATTTTTGCCAAAAACTTTATTTCGGCCAGAATCAAATGTCATAAATCTTGTTTTATATACAATGATTGATCCATTTGTCATTCAAGCTGTGTTCTCTTTCAATAATGTTATTCACTCATTCATCAAAATGATACCTCCCCAACCAAATCAGAGAATAGTCATACCAATCAATGGTGGCCCATCTTCTTCCTTTCTGTGCAATGAGGTTCAGATAAAAAAAACGGGGGAAATCAATTCATCAATGGATTTGGAAGCCAGCATGTCATTGATTAAGACGACATTCAACCACCACTCTTATATCTTCTTCATTTGCCTGTCAAGGACAGTACCTACATACATAAATGCTATGTAGGAAATTGAATGCTTTTCCTCAACTTTGCAATGCACCAACTGAATTTTCATTTTCTTCACTTGACTGCAGGCTGCAGCAACAAAGCAAAGCAAAGCAACCAGACCTGTACTTTTGTGAAATGAAAACAGTATACTAATTATAAACATTTATCAGAACTCTACTTTCGGTCAGTTCAGTCCATTTGGATGCATGCATTATCAGCATTAAAAAAAAAAGAACTAGTAATCTCAAATACTGAATTTTGAATGGATTGGAAAAGACTGGTTACCTCTCACTTGTCAGATTCCTCAAGCAACTTAAGATCACTTACTCCTCAAGCACACACAACACCAAACTGCAAATTCTAAATATATATATATAAATAGTTAAGAATCATAAAGGTCTATAAAGTAATCAATTTCTACAAGTAGTGAATCCGCATCATAACATTTGCTTAATTTTGCAACATTTAACATTTCTAATCAATCTCTCAACGCAAAGTTGGTGAGAGATGAACCAATATAGACTTTGGAATCAAATATGTTGAATCTATCTTTTGTTTAATCATTGGTACCATTAACATATATTTTTTTTAAAAAAAGCACACTTTAAGAAAGAAACCAAATCTAGATAAGTGCATCCAGAATGCAGACCAAGACAAGTCCAGTGAATGTTTGCATTTCCATGCAGAAGAAAACACAACAATCATTCCTACCATTCATTAACAAAGCCTCGTGCTTCCATAACATGACAACCAATTCATGAATTTAATTAACAGGAAGCATAAATAGAAATAAATAAATATATATATGTATATATAGAAAAACAGTAATAAAAAAAAAAAGAAAAAGAAAAAGAAAAAAGAATCAAAATGGGGCCAAAGCGGCGGAAAAGGTAACACATCCCGTTTGAAGAAAAGGAACCTGCCATCAGTTAACAGCGAGATCCCATCCGTCCAGTGGAGGAGGGACCCACTAATCTGACGGCTAGGATTTCACATGATAGGCTGGGAATAGAAACAAACAACCACTCACGTGGGCACAACGTGCTGTGTTTCCCGAGGGAAATTTCTTTATAGATACCTGAAATAATTTAAATTTCATTTCACTGTTCCTAGGATAATAAATAATTTTAAATTTGTTTCAGAGGGAGGAAAAAAATAATGAATAGAACCTGCCGAACAGGCCAATAAGACATGGACCTCCCAACCTGGCTAATTCGAATCCACATCATGTTAGCTGGATGCACTTGTCCATATGGACAAGATATTTACATACAATTCAACCATCTCTCTGCGTGATGAGATAATTGAATTTTATTAAGATTGTTCTTAGTAAATAATACTAATATATATATATATACTTAAAATTAAGTAATTAATCATACTGATCCTAAATCTACTTGTATGGAATGTTTGTTGAACCGAAAAAGTTGGCCTTGAATGAATAAATAGACATGATTGGCGCAAAAACCATGAGAAAAACATTGAACTTCTAAGAACTTTCTCCAACGATTTAAATGTAGAGTTTTCTGCAATAGCAGGGCGGGATTTGGTCTAATCCAGTGCCAAATCCTGCATGCGAGTTTGTGCGATCTCTACGGGTGGTGCGTAGACATGTAGCGCACCAGAGTATAGCCAGCTATTTCTTTTTTTATTTTTCGGTTTTCATTTTTGATTTTTTCTTTTTAACAGTTTTATTTTTTGTTTTTTTTTATTTTTTCAGTTTTATTTTTCAGTTTATTTTTTTTATTTTTTCAGTTTATTATTTATTTATTTTTATCTTTTTCGGGTTTTCAGTTTTAATTTTTCGTTAATTATTTTTTATTTTTTTAGATTATTATTTATCTTTTTTTATCCTTTTTGATTTTTTAGTTTTAATTTTCAGTTTATTTTTGTTATTTTTTCAGTTTATAATTTATATTTTTTTGGTTTTTTAGTTTTAATTTTCAGCTTATTTTTTTATCTTTTATTTATTTTTTTTCTTTCTTATAAAATTTATATTTATAATTTATATTTTAATTAAATTAAATAATTTATAATTTAAGATTGTATTTTTCAATTAATAAAAAATAAAAAATTAACGAAAATAATACAGGAAATATAACTTCATTAAAATTAACGAAAATTACACGAACAATAAAATAAAAAGCATAGAAAATAGTCATAACATGAGATTATCATCGATGTGATAAGAAAAAAATCACAACACACAAAATACTAATTAATGAAAAGTTCGAAGTAGATGGATCTAATAATCCCAGGTATGTTATCGCCACTTCCACCGATATTGACAAAGATATCACTAAACATGTTAGATCCGGGAAGGGGTGGTGGTTGAAAATATCATTTTTTCTGTAAAATTTCTTGTTGTTGTGCTTGTATACAAGCACGAATATTTGGATCGACTATAAATTCAAGTCTCGCGATCAAAATGTGTTGTTTTTCAATCGATGGTCTCTGGTTTTGTATGTTATGTTTTTATTAAATAATTAATGTAATGTAATGTTTGTATTTATATTTGTAGTTTATCAATCAAATTTTATATTTAATAAATATTTATAAAAAAATATAAAAATAAAATTTATATTTTAAAATAATATAATATTTAAATTCAATGGTTAAAAGTGAAAAAATTAAAGATGATTAAATTTATTACTAGTATGAATATAAAAGTGTGAAGTGAGAAGAATATTCTTAGAATATTCTATTTTAGAGTTAAAAATAGAGATGATGGTTGGAGAAATTTTTACTGTAGCAGATGTATTTTTGTGTACTGAAACGCCAAATATAGAGTTTTGGGTTGGAGATGGCCTAAAGCAGCATTGTGTTTTGTCACTAAGGATAAATTACAATAGATTTACTAAAATTAAAAAGAAAATTACAATGGATGCGTTTGTCTTCAACTAAAGATTCTGGTTAACAAATGAAAATGAGAATTGCTTTCTTATATTTGGTTGGATGGAGGAGGACAGTAATAAGGGTTAGGAAAATGAAAGTAAATATTGATAAATTTTCTTTCTATCATTTTTCCTATTATTTTTATTTTTCTTCTCTTTTCCCTAACTCCAAATATAATTTTTTTTGGATTTAGGAAATTAGACAAATACAAAAGAAAAAACGTTTTGTTGTATTTGCTTATATATATGAAATAAAAAAATTATCAAATAAAAATCTCTTTTGGCTTCATTTTCAAAAATTTTGGTAATAAGCCAATAACAATATAATATATATTTGCACATATAAATACAGCCGTCCTCACTAAATTTTTTTTTAAATAAAAAATAACAATTCAAACATAAAACCAAAGTTACTTTCAACCAAGTAACCCTCACGGGTCACACTTTGACATTTTTCATCCCATATTAAAATCTTATTCATGTTAAAATCAATTTAATACAACTATTTATAAAACAACATATTATATAACATATGAATATGAAAACAATTACCGCAAAATAGTTTTTTTTTCAACTTCTATTAAAATTTTATTATTTATTATATAATCACTGATCCCACATTCATCAAACTAGTCGGCAGCATACTAGGAAGTCAAAAAAGCATACAAACTTTCTGATTAATTAAACGTTTCACATCTTGGATTTAATTGGAGTATAAAATTTCAACGCCATTAGATGGATTCACTAGTTTCACTAAAGATGTCCACTTGCATGTTGCATCACCACATAGTCCTCCTCTTCAATCTATGTATATACATACATATGTACATACATACATACATCTCGAAAGATACATCAACGGCTGAAGATAAATCTTATTTTTTAAAAAATTTTTTTTAATTTTAATTTTTTATGAGACTCAGTGACGTTTGTATTTTTAATTTTTTTTAATAAAAACCAAAAATTCAAGTAATTAAAAAGACCGTATAAATGGCATAATATCCCCATATACTTTGATCCAACAACACCGACAAAAATACCAGGCCATCCCCTGTTTCTCTCCACCGAATGAGTAATCACCACGTGTCCCATCCCAACATCCGCGCGCGTGAACCGCGCCATTTAAGCAACCCCCTCCTTCACCTTCGCCAACCCCATCACTCATCTGCCACTCTATATATTACTAAAAGTCCTCTGCTCCGCCGGAGCAACTTCACGGCCTATCTCCTGATCCACTCCCTCGCCCTCGTCCGTCCGATCTTTAAAACCTCTCCGTGATTACCAGATCTATCACTATTATTATCCTAATCCCGCGAGACACCAGACACTAGTCTTCTTCTTCGTCTTCCTCCCGCTATGGATCCTTGCTCGTATTCTATCAATTCTCAACCTTCCTATTGATTTCTAGATAATTTTGGTGTAATTTTTAATCCAATCTTCTTAATTTATACGCCAGAATTTCCACTATAATTGAGAACTTTTCTCTTGAATTATTGCCATTTTTGCAAAATTTTTCAATAAATTTTGGGATTATTTAATCCGAAAAAAAAAAAGAGAAAAAAAGCAAAGGAGAGAAGCCACACCTTAGACAGCTTGAGAAATGCCGGAGAACTCAGCGCCGGGGATGCCGATGCTTCAGAAACCGCCGGGGTTTCGAGAACCATCGGCGCCGCCCGTCCTCCGCTGCACCACGTCCACCAGGACCACCGCGCAAGCCACCGCAGCTTCCCCGAACTCTCCGGTACCCAGGCAAACCCCCCGCTCGGCGACGCCGTGCTCGCGCGTGCTGCTGCCGACTCTGCTGTTGGCTCTCCCTCATCCTCATCGCCATCGCTTTCCTTGTCGCCGTTACTGGTGCTCTCGCCTATCTCTGGTTCCAACCCCGGCTTCCCTTGTTCCGGATCCAATCCCTCCGGGTCTCGAGATTCAATGTCTCCGGATCCGATGGTGGTCCTTTCTTCTTGGACGCCTCCATGGCGATGACGATCCAGGCGGCGAACCCTAATGGCAAGATGGGGCTCACGTATTCCGATCTCGAGGCGGATGTTTCGATCGCCGCCGACGACGACGACGGTGATGTTGATATGGGGACAGCGGTGGCGTTGGGATTTGCGCAGGGGAAGAAGAACTCCACGGCGGTGAAGTTCGCGGTGGTGGCCAAGAGGCTTGGGGTGGATGAGGCGGTGGGGAAGAGGATGGCTGCGATGTATGCGAGCAAGGAGCTGAGATTTGGAGTGGAGCTGAAGACGAAGGTAGGGGTTAGTGTTGGCGGTAAGAGCACCGGGCGTGTGCCGATCCGGGTCGAGTGCGGAGCGGTGAGTTTGAAGCAGGCGGCGCGGGGAAGTGCAACCGATTCCGTGCTGCCTCATTGTCACATTAATTTGCTCAGATGGTAAAAAGCTTGCTTTTTTATTTTTATTTTTTTATTTTTTCGTTTTATTTTTTTATTTAAAATTATAAATTATGCTTCTCTCGATGAAGATATGACAGGCACTGTGATATTGCTTTCCATTTCGGTGGTTGAAGTAAATTTTTTTATTTGGTTATTATCAGTGTGACTTTCTATGTCTGTCTGCACTGTGGTGGTTGCTGGCATTTCTTTGTGAACCAATTTTATTAGAGTTTTTAAAATATTATAAGGGAATATGAGTGTTGAAATTGATTTTTGATTGAATTAGAACCGTCAATATTAGTCTATTAGTTTGATTCTTTTCATTTTTTGTCCAATAATAGCCAAACATGTATTTAGCTTAGCCTCTTATAACTGGTACAGAGTATTTCAAAATTGTGTTTAGTTTTAAATTTAAGAGTCTTCCAGAAGAAAATAAGTGTTAATTGATGACCCAAATTCCATTGTGCAACCAAATGAAAGCTATAGAATTGACAGATTTTCTTGAGAATAGACTAGTAGAATAATGTGATAAACCAAGTCCTTTTTGGTTGTATGAAGTTGGCTGGTATTTTAATCTTAATAGGCAGAACAGAAATGAAATGGTGATGGTAATCAAAATTGATGAGTAAGAACCTTCATTCTTCTTTATTTTGGGGTTATATTGAATCAGAATTTTTTATTTGGGCCAGTTTGTGAATACTAATGTAGAGAAGAGATGAAGTTTGGTATGATATACAATCTCATGAATACTTGGTTGATGTCTGGAGCACACTGTCAAGAATTATGATGAGGGAAATTGTCTTATGTTTGAAACAGTGACAATTATATAAACTCAATAATCACAGATGACAAACTTCTGAGAACCTATAAAATGAGTTGTTCATGGCATATTTAGATTGAAATTTTTTTAAGACCACAGATGGCAAAGAGTAGTGAAAAATGTTGAGCAGTTGCTGTCTAAGCTTGTCAGTGGTCTTGGGATATGTCAATGTCGCACTTAAAAGGAATAAGATTAGCAATCTGAAAATATTTATTTTGTTTAGATTGCAAGATCAGTAAATCCGATGATAGGACAACTTTAAATTGATGATTCTAAGTTTATTTATGTGGGTACCATAAACTTGACAATTTGTTAAGAATATCAAACTAGAGCTTTTTGTTGGCAGCCATGAGCATCATTTTCCCTTGTATGATTATTACTTTGGCTGATTGTGTATTTATTTTTCATTTCCCTCTTCCTCTGATGATTATATATTTATATTTGACTTGCTTTAATGCAATACTTATTTGTCAAGGACTTATGAGGACATGCTATCAAGATTCACCAATATTTTAATAGCTAATGCCCAGCACCGGAATCCTAATAGTAAGCATACCAATGAGAAAGAAGATTTGTCATCATAGATGCCTTGTGTTCAACCTGAATTGCTCTTAATCTTTAACTCATTATGGCCCCAACAAAATTTAAATTGTCAAATGAACATAGCTTTGCAACATGATTTGGAAATGGTTATCAAACTCAAGTATTACTAACATAAAGTTCTTTTATTATGATGACCAATTGCTTCTGAAATGGTGCTTATCCTAATCCAATAGGTGTTACAATGAAGATTTAAAAAGTTTTAGTTTAAGCTTTGCCGGACGTTTCATTCTCTGTAGTCCACATTAAAATTGTACACCATATCAATATATTATTATTTCAGTTTGGTCAGCTGTTGGTATTTATTTGGTAGGCTCTACACTGAGGCAGACTTGCAATCTTTCAAGGGCCTCACCTTTATACTATGTTTTGTGCCTGAAGATAATTGATACATTTGTTGTATGATTTGAACTTTTTTTTATATATATAAATTTTTGGTTAAAAGATTTAAAAAGTATGATTTGGACATTACACCAGCTTTTTTGTATGATACGCTTCTCCTATGATGTCTACATCATGTTTTTCTTATTTTTGATAAAGATTATCCTATTATTCTATTTTAAATATTTTATCCTTTCTTTGTATTGCAGGATTAATTTACATTGATCAAGCATAATGAACCTGTTGGTGCCATTTGCTCTTGGTGATGTACAGACCTGGATTTGTATTTATACTGCTTTCTTGCCCTTTCTTTCTCCGTTATGGCCTTATTTTGGAAATTTGGAGTGAGACTGACAATCATGATTTGGTTTGGATTTGTGGAAGCTTGTATCTATAATTTATCTTTTTTATTTTTCAAAAGAAGTTAGTTTTCAAACTAAATGGTCTTCTTTTTATTATTACAAATATACAAGTCTCTAATTTCTCGTATTTTCCAAAACTTTGTAGACCTTTGAGTGCAAATAAATTTCTTATTCATTGTTACTCTTAAGTCCAACTTGACCAAATTAAATCTGTGGAAGGTTTTTGAATAATAGGCATACAGTGCCTTTTTATATGAATATAATGACTTAAACAGATCTTTGAAACCCGGATGTACAATGTATGTACAGTATGATAATAGTATAGAAATCTCAGGTGAACAGTGTATAAACATTGCCATACAATTATGCCTGGCAAAGCATATACGTAAACTACTCTAGAATGCAAAGCATGGGGTGAGACATTAAGGGGATGTTTGGTTACCTGCAACTAGCTGTAAGTAGCTGTAATGTAACTGGTTTTACATGTAAAAGTCATTTGGTTTTCTTTGATTAAATCGGTTTTTACGTATAAGCAGTTTTCGAGTTTTACATCTTTTGCTTTGCGATTTCAAACTTACAGATGAAATTTTTCATCGTAAGTTGAAATCGCAAGACAAACATTAATTTAAAAATCACCATTCTTCACTCTCCAAAATTATGTATTAAAAAGAAAATGAAAAACTTACGTATGAATCGATTGTTAATATAATCAAACTTATACTTATTTATATTTTATTAAATTTATTTATTTTTATTTAAAATAAACCAATTTGTATTTAATTTTTAATTAAAAACAATATTTTTATATAAAAATTAAAAGAATTTTATATTTTTTTAATTTAATAAAAATTATTATTAAGTTAATTAATTAATTAATTTACATTAGTGTTAAGAGTAGATGGGGGAGAGTTAAATTAATTATTTAGAGTTAGTGTTTAATTATTTAAGTTTCTTATTATTATTTGGCTTAGTTATTTGAGTTTCTGATTATTATTTTTAAATGTAATAAATACTTTATTAAATCATTTAATTAATTTAAAAATTAAATTAAATTAAATTAATTATTTTAGTTTAAATTATTTTTTTAAAATACATTAAATAATTAATAATAATACAGTATATTGGGGTAATCTCACCCCCTCTACATACATGGTGACCATATCTTCTAATTTACATCAAACCAAGCAAATTAAAAGTAATGCAGCATTTTCGGTTACAGCAAACCAAACAGCAGTGATGTAAATAGAAATGCAGCATTTTCACTTACACTGTAATTTCACTTACATGTAATTTTATTTACAGACAACCAAACAGCCCCTAAGTTAGTGTTTTTATTTTTATTTGACTTCCGAAAGATTATAATTGTATGTATATTTACAAAATCTCCCAAAAAAAAAAAAACTTATTTTTAAAGAATTACAAGAATGAGATTCTTTATTGAATGTAAAGACAAATTTTAAATACAGACAACTAACAAGACTCTTTAAATATAAGAGTATTATGGCATCAACAATCAGATTTCAAGCATTAACTAAAAGAGACACATGTACTAATAATGTTTAACTAATTTAAAATTAATATACTTATTACATTTGATAATTTAAAAAGAAAATTAATTATTTATAACTTTATTTTCCGCACGGCCTTTGTAGGTGGAATATCTGTTAATTTTAATAGCTTTATTTTAAGATAATCACGTTATTTGATGAAGAGTACAAGAACATATTGGTTGAGTTTAGTGGCACATGGGAATATTTTCAAAGTGTACCTGTGTACCAAAAAAAAAAATTTAAATTGTTAACCGTTTGATCATCAGTGTGTTGTCTTGGGATGATCAACTTTCTTCAATAGAGAAACCGCGAGCGAACCAGTTGAACCACCATTGCAACAGGACAAAAGCGATCCTTCCACCATTTGTGTCGATGATTCCAGGTAAACCCTAGCTTCTTCATTTCAATTTGAAGGATGATTCAATGCTTGTTCCTCTCTTATTTGAGTTTCTTTTTGGATTTTTCATTGTTTGTGGCTGATAAATCCCCCTTTTTTTTTTTGGAATTTTTCCCTCATGAATTGCTCATGATCCATTCCGGATCATTTTGGTTCAATGCTCTCTCATAATTAAATTTTGTAGAAGAATTTTTGCGGAGATACTGTATGGAGCCAAGGAATTTTTTTTCTCTTTTTTGTATTTGATTGAGTGATGTAGATAAAATGGATTGAAAATGAAAGCAAATGTGGAGTTTTTCTAATTCTTTGTGAATCTTGGCATGAGTGCATAAAGTTTGAAGGATTTTATCTATATTGGTATGTATCATGTATAAAATTATCCCAAAAAAAAAATGGCAGAAGGGAATTTAGGATTTTTGAGTTTCTGGAGTGACAGGGTTGTGTGATAATCCTATGTTTGCATATAAAATGTGCATTAATAATGACTGAAATTTGTGGACAAAATTTATATTTTGATACAACTGATATACCGTTTGCCAATTCTCTCAATAAATATATATATATATATTTATTCAATGAAAATTCATTATACTTTAGCCGATTAGTATTGGTACCAAATGTTCATCTTCAGTTTCTAGCTATGCAATTAGAATATAAAAGCTTTGAACTAATAATGGCAGCTGATGATGCATTTGAAAGCAGAACTATTGACTGATTTCACTGTTACATTTGACTGCACTGCTGTTACACCGATTCACATTTCTTTTTATGACAATAAATGCGTTGGTTCTACATGTACATCCATATATATGACACTCTTTGGTATCAATTGAAATAAATATCATTGGTTGATTAATATGGCAAATTAGCAATTTGTGAATCGTGAAGTATGTTTGGTGAGCTAATGTCAGGAATATTTATTTATGCATTTCCTGGTGATGTTTTTGATTTGTTACTTGCTCTTAGATGATGGCTCAGATGATCTGTTGCTCCTGGAAATCTAGATGCTAATGGCAGGATGTAGACGACTGGAATTTACTTGTATAGATTTTGATGTTTTGATGTCATAACTGTTTTAAATTGCATTGACATCTCACAATCCACTAACGAAGTTCTCTATTCTATTTGTAAGTACATGCTATGGAGTCTCTTTCTTTCCTTAACAAAGTAGTGTTTTATCCACTTTATTAAAAACAAACGAAAAGGAAGAAAGAAAAGTACATGCTATTGAAAATGAGTTGTTCTGTGTTAAAATTTGTTCTCTCTTGCTACTAAGGTTGGAGATCCCTATGGTTCTTATGAACATGCAACTTAATTTGTGCTCCAGATTGCGTGAAGTGAATAAAATGGATAAATCATAAATTTATTAAAAATGAAAGAATCGGAAGCAACAAAGTACAAATGAAAAATACAACAAACACCTGAAGAAAGTGAGACTCGCTATCCTCACCGAGATGAGAATAACAGAGAACAGGAAAGCAAAAGGAAGATAAAAGAGGAGCAATATGAAAGCCGTGAAGTCAACTATATGGAGACACGATGTCACTTTCGAGAGGAGAAGGATAGCTGACTACTCCCCGACTCGATCGGGCGCCGGATCACCGTGCAGAGGCAGAGGATCTGGGACTCGGGGAAGTTTTAGGGAAGCGATCTTCGAGTACCCTCCGAGTCATTCAAAATGTGGGAGTCAGAGTCTGCAGTAATCCAAGAAAGAATCATATTAGCCGTATTATAGGGGTAAAATTTTGTGGCATTTCTTCAGGTCTAGATAAGAAATTTTTGTAATCACATGCTTTCAGCCTTGTGATCTTTGTTGATTTTATGGAGAAAATTATGCATTGAATTATTTCTTGCCATAATTTTTACTATTAATGGATCAAATTTTACAGTCTTATCACCACTCTGTTTGCTCTAGCTTGTTTACTACCTTTGAGCATGACTTTTTTTTGGTCCTTTTATCTGCTTGGTTTGTTACTATTGAAAAGCTCTGTTTATTGTTTGTTTAGACTTATTATTTTTTCATAGCAATAAGCCCACTGTCAAGCAATTCTAGTTGAAAGGGCTCAGTTACTATGGTCTAGTTTTCAATTAGAAACACCAAATACCAATATTATTCCACAGGGACTAGAAATAGAAATTACTTTTCTCACATGAACACCACTTTTGAGGACTATGGCATCATTCCTAGCAGTGACAGGATGCTACAAACATTAAATGTTGAAATAGATGAGCACTAATGATTTTAATGTATGGTGTGGTGCTCTGAATGTTTCAAATGATGGTGCCTATCATGAAAGATATTGACTCTGCCCTTCCCACTTGTTAAAGGAACTTCATTAGATGTTTTCAGTTGATGTTTCCGTGACTCCTTCTGGTCCACCACCCAAACTCCATTTGTGTGCAATGCCAGAGTCTGGATTACGCCACCTGAACATCCCCTTCTCCTCCTCAACTTTAACCTTTTTAAGCCTGCTTCCAAGCATGCTTTACAAAAGGTGAAACCTCTTCAATCTCACTTCATTTGATTGTTGTTATTACTTTACAAAACATGGAAGTCATTTGTGATTAAATCAAGGTGTGATTTGATTGATTTATTTATTTAACTTATCCTTCATTTTTCCTTCAATTGAAACACAAGATCCATTAATGAGGTTTCACATTCTGAATGAACAAAGGAATAGAGCACAGTTACTGTTGGAATGTACTAGAAATTGACCAAAGAGAGCATGAGCAACAATATTCCATCAAAAGATAGCCATGTCTCACAAACAATTGAGAGTGGAAAGAGGTTGACATCTAAACTGAACACTTTGCAGGATGATGAGGATGATGATGTAAAATTTGAAAATCATGGTTGCTCCCAGCTCTCAAGATTTCATTGCCTTGGCTTTTCTCCGGAAATCCTCAATGAAGATAATGAGAGATGAGTACACAAGTACATGCAATTGAGAACAAGCCAAAAAGGTGCCTTATTCTTTCATTTCATCACAACCATTTTCTCTGTTCTTTTACACCATTTTTTTTATGGATTGACTGAATTATCCAACTTTTAGTGTTTGTGTAGATGAAATTTTGAACCAATTTCTCTCTAGGAATTACCCATAACAAATCATAGATGGGATCACAATGAAAGTGAGTCTTAAGAGTTTCCAAACTTGAGTAATCTAATAAGCCAGACATATTGAAATGCATTACATGTGGTTCTTTGTTGCAATGAGCTTTAAAGAAGGCCTTTTGCACACCATAGAAAGCCAGCATCCATTCAGACTTTCAGGGCACTGATTTTCACATACCTTTGTTTTACTTAATGTCCATGACTCTGCCTCCAAACCAAAGAATCTCTGAAACTTTCTAGACTTAATATTATCTAAAGTTGAAACCATTAGTTGATATCTTTAAGACCATTCCCCATGCTCAAAAGTCTAACAACACGTGTGAAGAGCCACATGGTCACAAAAACACACACAAAAAGAAGTGGGAATGGAGTGAAGATAGATCGTGCACACGAGTGGGTGACCTAAACCCTAAGAACAAGGCCGCTTTGATGTCTTGTAATAAATTTGGGTTTCAAAGCATCACTTTGGTGAGTTGTGAGTTGTGAGTTGTGAGAGGGGTCTTTAAGGCTTGTCTTGTATAGGAGACATAACCAAGTAGTGACCACCCAAGTGAGGAATCCTGGTGGGTCAGTATGATGTGGCCATTGTCTAGTCCACACATTAGTGGCCCCCATTTTGCCTTCTTCTCTTTTCTGGGGTTTCTCCTTTTTGTCTCTAAGAAGTCCCCTAAACCCTAGCTACTAAAGTTTTTTTTTTCTATATTTATTTATATGTACATATAACAGTTAATTTATTGTATTAGTTAGATGGAAGTGATAGGAGATAATGGGCCAATGGCCTTGTTGTTTATTGGTATTGGTCCCTGTATAAAATGTTCCTCTCTTGCCAAGGAGATAGACTTGAATTTTTTTTAGTTTACATAAAATGATGATACAGATGTATAAGACATTAACTCCACGCATATGTATGCTCTAAATATAGTTTGTTCATTTGGTCACAAAAAGGTCATAGATAATGGTAAAGTAGAAAATTACAAAAGACAATGATAAAAGAAGGTTTTTGGTTCCGATTTGGATATTTATTTGTTTTTCAATGAAAACAAAACTTTTTTTCATCAAGTTATTTTATTTTTATAAGTTTTAAATATTCGAATTCATGCATCATAGAAATTAAATTGCTAATATATCAACTTAGTGGATATCTTTTTGAGTACTACTAAATCACAAAATTTGAAATTCTTCAATAATCAAAACTTTGAGGAGACAATCGCACTAATCCATTCTATATATAGCAAGCAAGTACGATGCAATTTGACTAAGTAATTGAAAGAGTTTAAAAAAAACTCAAAATGATGTTGAATTAATTCTTCTTTAACTGCTTTTGTTGTATTATAATATATATATATATATATATCAACTAGTGAACTTCTCAATGTACAAAGAAACATTGAACATGAAGCACATATGAATTGGTAAAGCACTTGTTTATAAGAATATGCACATTCCATGCCGTAACACATCCAATAAGAAAATATTAATTGAGTCATGAGAGCATGGATGTGTACACTTCACAGCCCTGCATATCCTATAACAATATCTCAGTGAGTAATGAAAGGAACCTTTGACTCTCATCCTTATTTATCACCATATCACCATATCACAAAATACATATATATGTATATATATCAGTGAGGACTTTGACAACAACAAAAAAATAAAAATAAAAATAATGCAGAGGACTTTATGAGTTGTAAGAGCAGTGGACCACCAACCCCCACTTAAGCATGTTTTCTGATACCATTTCTCTCCATACATGCAGAGTGGAAGTGCAACCACAAACAGTTCACAAGCCAACTCTCTTTTTCTTTGTACTATAGAAACTTAATTTAATATGAATCACAAGTACAAGATCTCCATCACTCTCTCCGGTGTCTTTCTCACCAAAATCTTTCACTAACTCCTCACCATCTATCTTACTGTACTATGAATTCTAAACCAACGTGCATTCATTATATTTTGCAAGAACTCTGGCTAGTAGTTGAACATATATATATTTTTTAATTCTTATAAAAAAAAACAATTTATCCCATTATGCTTTTTATCATCATGTTTTAAATTGTTTATATATATATAGTTTTTTTATATACTTCTCCCTCCAAACAAGGGTTGTGCATTATTCAATTTAAGCCTAATTAATTGATTGAATTCAATGAACTAAACTAACAATATCAATGACCAACCTTCGAAGGGATTCAATGAACCAAGCTCATTACAATGTCAATGACTCAATGGCATATCTAATTCAAAACTAAACTAACACATTTATGTTTGATAGACAAAATATAAGAGAAGGAATGAATTGTGTGTTCATTAGACTGAAACTAACCCATATAAATACAAGAATGATGTATACAGGAGCATGTATACTTAATAGTATGTACGTATAAGTATACAGAGTATAAATATAAAGTAATACTATTACTCTAACACACCCCTCAAACTCACGGTGGGTCATAAACCGAGAGTTTGTCAACTAGAAAACCGAAACCGAGAGCAGATGATGTGCCTTAGTAAAAAGATCGCCAGTGCTCGCGTAGAGGCAACATAAGGAAGAAGAATACTGCCAGCAAGATAATGATGACGAACAAAGTGAAGAGCGACCTCAAGATGCTTTGTACGTTCATGAAATACAGGGTTGGCAGCGATTTTAATAGCACTCTGGTTATCACAGTGTATAGGAGTAGGAGCAGAAATAGAAACACCAAAGTCCATCAAAATCTGTCGCAACCAAAGAACCTCCTTGGCGATGAGAGGACATAGCACCATACTCAGCCTCAGCAATAGCAAGAGCAACAGTAGATTGTTTCTTGCTTTTCCAAGAGATAAGGGAATCTCCAAGAAAAATGCGAAAACCGTGAGTAGAACGTCGATCGGAGGCATCACACGCCCTATCGAGATCACAATAGGCGCGCAACTCAAGAGAAGATGTGGCGGGAGAAAAGTAAGGAGCGAGATATAGTACCACGAAGATAACGAAGAACTCGTGAAGAGGGCGGTGAATGAGTGGAGGCGAGGAGCACTTACAAAGCCCGACTAAGAACACGAATGACGATATGCAATATCGAGGGCCGAGTAATGGTCGGATAGACAAGAGCACCAACAAGTGCACGATGGCGAGTAGGATCGGTGCAGGCTCACCATCCGAAGAAGAAAGTCGGTGATCGCACTTTCAATAGGAGTAGAGGCTGTTCGGAAATCCGTGATATCAGCTCGTCGAATAATATCGGATATGTACTTCTGTTGAGACACCAAGTAACCTCGACGAGAATAAGCAACCTCAAGACCTAAAAAATAACGAAGAGGGCCAAGATCTTTCATCTGAAACTCGGTGTGTAACTGTTGTTTCAATGAAAGAACAGTATCAACATCATCACCAGTGATAACCATATCGTCAACATAAAGAAGAAGAATAGTGATGCCACGAGTAGTCTGCCGAGTGAAGAGGGCATAATCATGAGAGCTCTCTGTGAAACCAAGAGTGAGAACCACATTGCGAAATCGCTCAAACCAGGCACGAGGAGCCTGTTTGAGCCCATAGATAGCTCGGCGAAGATGACAGACATGCTGAGAAGGATGAGAGAAACCAGCAGGAGGAGTCATATAAACATCCTCAGAAAGATTTCCATGTAAGAAGGCATTGGTCACATCTAAGCGATGAAGTGGCCGAGTGGCAGCAAGCGAAATAGCGAAAAGAAGACGAACGAGTGAGTCAACTTGGCCACGAGGAGCAAAAGGTCTCCTCATAATCAACGCCATACTCCCGAGTAAAACCACGAGCAACAAGGCGTGCTTTTATGGCGCTCAATACTACCATTGGCCCTGGTCTTGACCCGATAGACCCACCGACAACTGATAGGAGTAACACCAGATGGAAGAGGAACAAGATCCCATGTATGCATGCGCTGAAGAGAATCAAGTTCCTCTGACATAGCCTGTTGCCACTTGGGATGTTTTACCGCTTCACGATAAGACTGTGGCTCGGAATGCGAGTGAATAGTAGCAAGAAAGGCTTGGAAATCAGGGGAGTAGGTAGATGAGAGAGAAAGGGCGTACCGAGCAGGAGGGCGGCGAGGACGGTCTGGATAACGACGAAGGACAACAGGAGCATCTTCAGGAGAGGATGGGTCGGCGGAGAGAGGAGACAAATCACTAGAATGATCAATGCACCCAGAAGAAGAAGAAAGAGGAACATAGGAAGTATCTATGGAGACGTCTGGAAAAAGGCATGAATTAGCGTAGGTGGTGGAACTCGGGAAAAACTATGGAGGGGAGAAGAGAGGGTCAGTGAGGGAGAAGATCAAGAAAGGAAAGATTTGGAAAGGATGAAGAGAAGTAAGGAGTATCTTCAAGAAAAGTGACATTACGGGAAATACGAAGACGGTGAGAATGGGGATCATAACAACGATAGCCCTTATGTTCAGAGCTATATCCAAGAAAAATGCACATGGTAGAACGGGGAGAGAGTTTGTGTCTCTCGACAGCGGGTAAAAGAACAAAACAAGTGCAACCGAACGTGCGAAGATGACCATAGGAAGGAGGAATGGAGTACAAACGCTCATAAGGTGTGATACCAGATAGAGCGGAAGTGGGAGTGCGATTGATTAGATAGACGGATGTAAGAATGGCTTCAGCCCAGAAAGATTGAGGGACAGAAGAGGCAAAAAGAAGTGCACGTGTAGTGTCTAAGATATGACGATGTTTGCGCTCAGCGACACCATTTTGAGCAGGTGTATAAGGACAGGATTGCTGCGGAAGAGTGCCATGAGTGGAAAGTAATGTGCGAAAGGCTGTAGAGAGATACTCGCGTGCCCCATCAGAGCGAAAAATCTTAATGCGTTTACCAAATTGAGTATATACCATTTGCGTAAATTGAGAGTAAATGGCAAAAACCTCAGATCGGGAACGCATTAAATAAAGCCAAGTATAACGCGAGAAATCATCAATAAAAGATATGTAATAGAAGAAACCACCAAGAGAGGAGAATGGTGCAGGACCCCAAACATCAGAATGAACTAAATCAAAGGTAGATTCAGAGATAGATTCTCGTAAAGAGAAAGGAAGAGCAGTAGGTTTAGCAAGTTTACAACCCAGACATGGATGTGAGGGAAGAAAGGAAACAGAACCAAGATTACCTGAACTGGCCAGGAGTTTCAGGCGAGAACTAGACAAATGACCAAGGCGACTATGCCAACGATCAAGAGAACATACAGAGGCGACAATATCCGAAGATGGAGGAGTGGGAAGATGAAGAGAATCTAAGTGATAGAGGCCGCCAACTCTACGCTCGATCCCAATCCTCCGGCTCGTAAGATGGTCCCTGCACTGGTACAAGTAGAGGAAGAAAAAGGTAATCTGTGGAGACCATGATCGGTGAGTCGACTAATGTAAAAGAAGGTTAAGAGCTAGGCCGTGGACATAATGAACGTTAGGAATGTTAAAGGAAGTGGACTGAAGACGACCACACTGAGTGACAGGATGAAGACTCCCATCGCCAGTCACGAACAATCGGAAAAAGGTAGGAGGTTTAGTAATTGAGACTAGGGTAGAGTATCGGCAGATCATATGATGAGTGGCACGCGAATCTAAAAATCCGGGAAGAGGAAAAACATACCGAGGCAATGAGACATAGCAGAGGAAACACTGGAGGCAGAGGCTGCCGCATGGCATGAACTCGTTTCGATGAAAGTGAGCAACCCGAGAAAGAAGATCAACAGAGCGGGAGAATCCGAGAGCCCGAGATGGCAGCGAAAGAGGGAGGAAGCGGGAGATCGAGGCACGGACGAGGTTGTGATGATCGTTGTTGTTGTCGTTCTTTCGAAAGCTTCAAACATTGATTCTTCATATGACCGGGGACGCTGCAATAATGACGGATAGCGAAGACCGAGAAGAGTTCGATGAAGCGAAGTCGGTGACCCGGAAGGAGCGGAGTGTGCTCGAGTGGAGCGATGGAGAGGTCACAAAGCAAGAGCGTGTCTCGGAGGAAAAAAGCCGTGGAGATAATGTGCTGAGACGAGTTTCTTCAGCAATAACACTGCGAATGACATCGTCAAAGGATGGAAGAGGATCTCGATTGAGCAGTTGGCTGCGAACAGCTTCAAAATCAGGACGAAGACGCATCAGAAATTCGAAGGTGCGCTGTATTTGGCGAGACTGAGTGCGAGTTTTGCAACATGTGCATGTGAGGCATGTGGACGTCTCCAATGAATCAATCTGACGCCATAAAGACCGTAAGTCAGTGACATATTCTCTAACGGAACGCTCACGCTGCTGAATGTGAGTAAGATCCTGTAAAATGGCATACTGACGAGCAGAGCTGGAATGCTCAAACATATGAGCTAAGTGTTTCCACATTGCATGAGCAGTGGGAAGATGTCCAATTTCCATACGGACATCGATCTCACAAGACTGACAAATAATGGTCATGGTACGACGATCAGCAAGAGTCCATGATGTATCAGGAGTGGAGGGTTGGGAAGAGGTACCATCAACATGGCCAAGAAGATCCATACCAAGTAAAACGATACGAACAGTGGTAAACCATTCTCGGTAATTAGAACCGTTTAGTTTGATATCGACTGGAGCTAAAAAATGTGGAGCAGAGGAAGTTGATGCCATTTTTAAATATAGGTATAATAATAGATAAAGATAAGAAAAAGAATCAGAAAGCGAAGGATTAAATATAGGTATAATAATAGATAAAGATAAGAAAAGAATCAGAAAGCGAAGGATGTTTTTGTTTTGTTTTTGTTTTTGTTTTTGTTTGTTTGTTTTTGTTGTTTTTGTTGTTTTTGGTTATTATATATTATATATTATATATATATTCGTGAGAATCAAAACAAACACAAAAAACGTTAAAGTCTCGGGACTTGAATGGAGAGAATTCCGGGCGTGGAGTTCCGTGATTGTCGTCTGGTCGGGAAGCAAATTGAGATGGGAATGAGCACGTTGAACGAAGCTAGCTGGCTGAGAGGGATGCTCGTCGGAGGAGAGAAACTTGTTGGCGAAGAGAGACAGCTCGTCGGCAAGCTACAAGAAATAAGATAAATAATGCTTGGACAAAGGTGGCAAGATGACTGAAAGGAGATCGTCGACGAAAAGCTGCGGGAAGTTAGGATCTCGTCTACGAAGAGCTGCAAGAAATAACAACCCAGGAAAGATGGCGGATAGGAGATTGTCGGCGAAGAGCTGCAAGAAATAACAAATTAACGCTCGAACAAAGTGTGGCTAAACGACGGAGAGGAGCTCGTTAGCTGAACGTCGGACAAAGCTCAGACAAAGGTTGCAAGGCTCGGACAAAGCTCGTCGGAGAGCTACCAAATTACGCTGGAGGACATACAAAATTCCAGGTAGAACAAACGCATATTGACGTCATAGACCGGACTGAACAAGATTCCGGCGAGATCGGCCGGCATCTGATACCATGATAGACAAAATATAAGAGAAGGAATGAATTGTGTGTTCATTAGACTGAAACTAACCCATATAAATACAAGAATGATGTATACAGGAGCATGTATACTTAATAGTATGTACGTATAAGTATACAGTATAAATACAAGTAATACTATTACTCTAACAATGTTTACCTTTTTTTTTTAATTTATAAGTAATTAAAATATAAAAAAATAATGTAGATACTGTATTTTTATTTTTGAACGAAGTTGACAAGTGACAAAATCGAATGACAAATAGAGGTATAAAAATGCACCAGCTTGATTAATCTTCTAAAGAGAATGAGAGTTATTCTTTACATACAACTCCTATTTCTTTTTCTTTTGATGATATGCAATTTTAGAGGAGAATGAAAGATATTCTCCCATATATGTTTTTAGAACAAGAAAGTGAATGGTAATCACAAACACTGATAATTTATAAAAATATATATTTATATTGAAAATTATTCAGTTGAGGACCGTGTTTCGCAAATTTCGAAATCAGGGCTCAGCCACGTCACTCTCACGTGCCCCTTACTAGACCGCCACGTGCCCTTTCTCGTAGCCCATTCACCTGTTGCCATTAAGGTGGTGCCTTTTCCCCTCGGGGCCCACCGGCTCAGGCCGGTTGCTCACTGTTCCCAAGTCACGCAACAGTGACCGTACAGCCCGTTGCCCATGTTTCGTTACCGTTTTCTTTCCCTTTATTTTTATTTTTTATTTTTGTAAAACTCTTCTAAAGTGCGGTCATGATATCATTTTTTATAAATTTTGTTTTTTTCTGGAATTGTTTTTATTATTAATATGGTTTAGTGGAAGTAATGGGAGTGGATGGGTGAGATTTTTTGAAACTAAATTAATAAATTATTTTTTTATGGGACCCGCGATAAGCTCATCATGGCCATTCATTCTTCCAACCACGTGATTGATGCAAATTAGTACTCTAGTGGCTTTTTCATAGAAGCCCTCGTTTATTCATTTTATGAATATAGATCCTTATAAGCAAAAAATTTTGCCGTATGAGACAATGTTAGTTGGGTGCATAGTATTATTTATTAATACTCTTGATACAATTAGATAATAAAATAATAGCAAAAAAAATTCAAATATTAAAAATAATATCAACACAGAGATAATATTGAAGAACACTTAACAAAGAGATCTAAAAATCATTGAAGTTTCAAAACTACATTATCAATTGAATTTTTAATATTAATTAGTAATGAAATTTAAAAGCATTTAATTCATAATTTTCTTTTTCAACATAAACTATACTTAAAAGTAGATATTTAAAAAAAATTACATATTTTTTTAAAAAAATATTGAGTTGGTCTTTTTTATTTGATCGGTCCGATTAAATTTACCCTATCACCGAGTTTGTTTTTTATAAAAATCCGGATTGAACTTAAAACTCGAATTTGATCTATCATTACGAAGCCATGTCAACTTCTTAATTACTACTTTAATGGTTTTTTTTTCAAAATTTTAACAATTTATAGTATAATTTTAACAATCTTATATAGTACAATTAAAATTATAGAAATATATATTATTCATGATTATGTTAATCCTAGATTGATCATTGACTAGTGACCCAAGAGTCTTCTTGAGTCAGGCCCTTGGGTTGACTTTCTAAATATCACTAGTTAAAAAAAAATTCTCATGATGTTTTTGCATAATAAATAATACTGTATCATTTTAATTATTTTTTAAAGGTTATACTAAACCCAATCTTATGTAATAACACAGTGAATATAATAGAAACCAAATATCCAAACTCCACAATCTCTCAACAGTTTTGGTTGTCTCCATGAGAACATGGGATTTTCCGTAATTAAAGTATCATCACTTCCCAAAAGAAATAATGATTAAAAGAAAGGGAGAGGGAAATTAATTAATTAAACTAAAATAATGTTTTGTTGGAAATTGGAAGTTCCTTGTTCCTAGGAGGAATGGCTTTTGAGGTTCTTTTAATGTTCCCTTAGCACATAGGAATTTAGTTATTAATGTCCCCTTTTACATAGCAAAGCATAGCATAGCATCCCCATGAATAAAAGTTAATAAGGCTTTGGAATGCTCTATTTACGATTTAGGTTTATAAAATTATGTTGCTCATTGGCTCTGAGTACCATTGTGTTTGGTACTTTTGGGATCCACAATTTCTAACTTACCAATATTTAGTCTCAATCCATTCTACTTAATTTGAAATTAATTATAGTACTATTTATGTCCCCTAAAAGGTAATTAGGGATTGATATATGACAAAAGAAATGTTGTTTTATTTGTTATATATAGTACTACATACGAATAAAAACCAGAAAAAAAATGCTTTTTATTATTTGATGGTAAAATGTGAGAATAAGTACATATAATTAAATATTGGAGTATTTGAGCATGTGTATATGTAAAGTAGAGCCATAAAATGGAATATCATATAAATAAGCTAGCGTACGTTTTTAAGTACGTTGTGATGATACTTATCACAAAAAAACAAGGAATCACTTCCATGTTAATTATGATGATTGAGGTCATGACCAGTACACACAAACTACTTAGTTATTGTTTACGAAAGTGCAGCATTAAGTACTTGGACTTTCAAGAAGAGCACCTCATAATATATATATATATATATATATATTCACTTGCTTAATTTACTTGCCAAATAGTAGAAAACAATTACAGTTCTTATTGTTTCCACAATGTTTCAGGAACCCAAACATGTAAATCACTAGCTATTGATAACCAATAGAAGATGTCCGGCTTCATTTTACTTCACTCTCAAACATATATATTTAATAAGTAATTAAGGCATCAAGACAAAACTCATTCTACAAAGATTGGATTTAATATGAGAAGTGGAAAACAACTAGCATGTTTGTTTCTTAGCTAAAGAAGGGGCACCTTGGACTTGATACTCTCTCATTGACCCTCAAAATCTCAAAGAGTTGATCACTTTGCATGGAAATTAACTAGCTAGCTAGAAACAACAAACCAAAAAGTGTTTTTATTGAGCTTGTATTAATTAAACTCTCAACTCCACACTGTCCAAAGTCACAAAGAATGGCCAAGTGTTTGTGGGGCCTCACCAGCCCTAGACTTTGTCTAACTTGGTGGTTCATTTCTCACCTGTCTTCTTGTGCATGGTGTGAAGAATCCCTTGTACTTGAGCATCTAGTAGAGCTACTTGTTTTACTTGACTAAGCATTGGTTAGCTAAAAAACTCCACATATATAGTTATTTTTTTATAATGACCTATATCTTCTTCCACTATATATAAATATATATATATATATGGGATCTTAATATTAATAATATGTGCACATCTCTCTATGATCAGTTGAAAATTAGAAATATGAAAGAATTGGGTGGTGAGGATGAGTCACCTTATAGGCAGACTTGCATGAAGTTTTTTTCTAGTGATATATACTCATATCATCCAACAGTGAACAGTGCTTTGGGGTGTACCTTCCAAATAAAGAATTCTTTGGTGTTTTATGTCATGCATGCTAATCCCCATACTAATCTCAATCCCTAGTAGTTTGTGTGATTTGTTTTGTTTAGGGTTTGTATTTTGTGCTAGTAAACTCTCTTGTCCTTTTTATATGGGTTTTGGTTCTCTTTTAATTTCAGATTTAATTATTTATATGTGTTTCTTTTCTTTTTTTTCTTTTCTTTTTTGCGTTTTGAGGGAAAACATGATTTTTTTTAAATTTACCGTATATATCTTGATGGTGTTTTTTATTTACCGTATGTACTATTTTTTTGGTTATAGTATTTGTAATAACTAATTTTAAACCATAAAAAATTACTTGGCTAACAAATTCTGAAAAGAGCTTTCTGGAAAATTAGAAACTATATGTCTAGGTTAGAATAGAATTTTTATTGTAAAATATTTAGCTAACAGTGCATTTGAAACACAAGAAGAGCTTAGAAATATATTGCACCAATTATTCACCAAAATCAAGATCCTCAAGTTGTGATAAATTGGATTTCTATTATTATTATTATTATTATTATTATTATTATTATTTTGCTTCGATCTCCCTTGATGTATTTTTAATCAATAAATATTTTTAAAAAATTAACTATGTGGAACATAAGGATAGAAGATTGGCTTGAGTATGTATTTAGATAAAATTTATACAGAGAAAGAAAAATAATCATAAAATAAGTATAAAATATTCTTAAGAAGTTTGTATGTGCAAATTAGTCAAAAAATTATTATTATTATTATTATTATTATTATTATTTTTATCTTATATAACCTAAAATAATACTAATGATACTCGATCTTGTCTATAATATTAAGCCGCTATTTCTATAATAAGAACAAAACAAAATTTTATTCAATTTTATTACAAAATTTAGTTAAATAACCATTTAAGTTATATAGATCATATGACTTTCACTCTTACGTTAGAACAAATAAACATAATCTAATAATAATAATAATATTAATTTACATCAACCAACTGACCAAGTAAATTAGTTTTCAATTAATAGGCCAAACATCCCTAACAAGAGTACAAATAAAGTTACCTTTTCATAATCTCAATCTAAAACCCTTTGCTTAATGCTTGCAAACAGTTCAATATATATATATATATATATATGTTGTCTTCGGAGTTGCATGTATAAATAATAACCTACAAACTACACAAAGAGCAAACAAACATAGGAAAGAAAGAAAGAAAGAAAGCAAGCAACCTTCAAAAGCAAGTCTGCACGTGCGACAAAATAGAGTCCACGTGTAACGTGTGCACAGTCAACGTAGACGTTTGAAGTGACATAGAATCAAGAGAACCAATAACAGTAGAACACGTGGGATGTAACAGAAAGTGAGTGCATGCCGGAGTGCTGTGCGTGGGTGAGACGGAGTTGTCCCTGTTTTTGTTTCACTCCGCGTCCGGGGCCAACATAACGGCCGAGATGCTAAACGACAAAAACATTCGGCCGTCTCTTTAACTTGTGGTTGTGGGCCCGCTTTAGGCAACACTAATTACTGTATTTCTTTTTTTATATATATTAAATTTACAAAAAAAATAAAATTAATTAAAACAATGCATTTTTTTTTGAAAAAAAAAACTGTATTTTTGCGATATAATTTATCATTATGAGTTATTATATAATAAGCTTTGTTTTCTTATCTAATAGTTTTCCATGCCTCACGGGCTATAAACTTGGAGGGGATAAAATACTAAAGAGTAAAGAGGCTATATAAGACAGACTTCTCATAGTGTCTATATATATATATATATATTTTATTTGTGTATTTAATATTGGTGAATATTTATAGTATGTCTTGTTAAAAAATTTTTCGTCAAACTCTCTATTAAAATAATTAAAAATATACACAGACATAAAATTGATGTTTTAACACATTTATGTTTTTTCTTGCATGATTTTTTTTTTAATCTTCGCTAATCCTTTTACCATTTGTAACATATAGATATAAATATTCTTTTGGTTAGTACTTTTACTCTACCTATTTATATACGCATGTATGTATATATATAGTTAATTATTTAATTCATGTATTTAATATTGGTGAATATTTATAGTATGTCTTGTTATTTTTTTTTACGACAAACTCTCTATTTAAAATAAAGTTAAAGATGCACACAGACGCAAAGTTAATGCCTTAATATATTTATTTATTTATTTTTTCGTGTGGGTGTTTTGGATTCAATCTTGGATACCATCATAAATAAATATCTTACATAAAGAACGCCATGCTAATAGGTCAAGTGGATGTTGGCTATTAGTTTACATTGTAAACTAACACTTTTATTATTTAAGAATGATGGATAATAAAATATAAATTAAGTTATAAAATTGATGCACTTTATTTTTTAAAACACTAAAAAAATAAAAAAATAAAAAAATAAAAAAATAAAAAAACATGCTATGAGTCATTGACAGTGATAATGAATCATATTGGAATAAAAATAATATACTACAATAGGAATAAGAATAGTATACTACATTATAGTTTTCCAATTCAAGAAAGATGTGTCAAAATCTACTTTTTTACTTGCCGTCTTTGAATGAAATTTGTGAACTAAGACAGTAATAAAGAGTATTCTATTCTATGCACAATATTATTTTTATATTTACAATTAAAATTTTTAATTTTAATAATAAAAATTTATCATGCATAATATATATAAATATGGGTTTTAACATCTTTTATTTACTTTTATTTTTCAAGTGGCTTGGACATTTATATTAATAAATCAAATTTATTATCAGAAATAAAACTGAATTTTTTTATTATAGTATAATTTTAATTTTTGATAAAAATAAACGCAAAAGAATAGCACAAGAATACGTGCAATGTCATAATAAAAAGATGCCAATGTTCAACACAAGTCAAAATTACATGCATGAATCGTCAAAAATGTTTTAAAATTTTTCCTTAATTAATAATATAGAAACATTAACTTCAACTTAAAATTAAACAAAAAGAATTTGAAAATTTATTTATTTATTTTTTATTTTTACAAAAACGATAAGCACCACCCTATTATTAGGGGTTATCAAAGAGAGATGATTTTATATGTGTACTAATTATGATAGTTGAAATAACATTATAAAGAATTTACTAAATAAGTAGCTCCTCTCATAGGGACCTAGTGAATAATAAATAAAATAGTAATGGTACAATATCTTTACAATAATATACAGTACTACATAATATCACACTATAAGAGATTCGACTTTCACATCATTCACTCACTACTTAAACAACATACTACTAGGCTATTTAATGGTCGTCGAAAACAACTCATGCCTAACTTGATTAATGAAATTGGACATTATCTAAGTGAGAATTAAATTTGAAATAAAGTTGACTTCCGCGCAAGGATTCACCATAGATTTGTAAGTCATGGAAACAACCTTGACAAAATGGAACAGCTAAAAAGAACTAAAGAAAGGGACACCCCCATCCTCATCCCTACATTGTCTAGGGGTGCCAATCCCAGTGTACTTGAAATATCATTAGATGTGCATAGGCATTTTCAGTCATTTTGCATTCATTTGATTCTCCTAATCTTGTGGCCATTGGACTATTAATTAGAAACTTAATCAAATTCACCTAGGATTTTATTAATTTCTAATCGGTTATCTTTAATTTGTGGAATTCATAATGATTTTTTTTTTTGGCTGCTAATTTATACATTTTGAAATAACCAGTGTTTAAAAATGGCCAATTGTGTCACTACTGAAAATGGGTTAGTTTTAAACTTTTAATACACAAAAACATAATTTTTTTATTTATTAATTCTTCTTATTTATAGGAAATTACCCTTTTGTCCTAGCAATATGAAATTTTCATATCAAAAACGGTTCTTAAAATTGAAACATAGAGGTCCGGTGACAGAACAAAGGGAGAGGGTAATACGGTAACAGCAGTAAGTAAGGAGATGGGTAGTGATTAATGAAGGATTAATAAAGAATTAGAGGTGGGTTATTGTAAATTAGTGAGCTGAGCCAAATGGTCAAATGGCTCTGACGAGGTTGGCTAAACCCAAGGATTTGACTATAATTGTAAACACTCCCATGGTCACGTGACCCACCCGCCCAATCACCGAAACCCGAGGCCCGGGTCGGCACGCGCGCTGCACGCGAGTGGGTCCGACTTTTAAGTGGGACCGACAATACCAGGTGTCGACTTGTTACTGGCTTCCGCCTGGCCGACGCGGCGGCTCGGAGTTTGGGTTTTTTCTCAAACACGTCCCTGAGTTTCCCTATATTTACAGAAAAACTTTTTCTCTCCAAATACAAAAAGATTCAGTGGGGGAAGGTATGTGTAAAAAAAATTAAATTTAAAATCAAGAGAAACCAAAATGAGTTACCAGGAATAAAAATTTAAAAAAATTTTAAATTTTAAAATAAATAAATAAAATAAAAAAATTCATATTAGGAATAAAATAAAAGAGGGTCTTGGGTGCTGAGCTTGCCGATTTCGGCTGTTTGGGATCCTCCTATAAAACACCGATCTCGGTCTTCACAGCCAACCACATCACCACCACAGCTCTCTGCCCTTCTCTCTCTCTCGCCCGCGCTTTGTCTCTCTCTCTCTCTCTCTCTAAAAAAACCTCTCTACTCTCTCTTTCTAAAACCCTTTGTCTATACTATTCCTTCTTCTCCTCACTCTTTCTGTGTCTGTGTTCATACTTCATAGTACTAGTCTCTTATTCTTTTGTGTTTTTTGGTTCTCTGAGTAAAAGAACACTGAAAACAAAGAAGAAGGAACTTAATTAAAACCTTGTTGTTATTCTTCTTCTTTCTTTCTCTTTTTCCTTCCTTAAAGCTTAAAGCTTGTTGCTTTCCGAGAAATTTCTCAGTTACTCTCTTGTTCTTCTATATTATGCTGTTAGATTCTCTTCTTTAAGGCTTCTCGCCGTGGCCTCCGTATTTCTTTGGTCTTTACTGCTCCCTCTTCTCCAGCTTTCGTAGGAGATTGCACACCTTTCCTCTTTAACTTTTTTTACCGGTTTTTTTTCTTCTTTTCTTTGTTTTTGCTCTTTATTCCCCTGCAACAATATCCAGAGGAATCAATCCTTTTTATTTTTTTTTATTTTTGGGGAGAAAGATTTAGTTTTTCCTGCAAATGCGAAGCTTAAGGTGAGGAAAGATTCAATCTTTCAAGTCATGGACTGTGATTTCTTCATGCCGTTGAAGCGCGCCGATCATGTCACTGTGGTCTCAAAGCCCTTGCCTTTCGGGAACTTGAAACCTGGAGCCATACCGGCACTGACGGCGTGCCCGAGGACAGTGCGGATCTCCTGCAACGACAACGACGCTACGGACTCATCCAGCGACGAAGACGATTGTCTGGAGATCCTCCGCCGTGGCCGGAGATACATTCATGAAATCCGATTCGAGGCGAGAGGGGCAGCGCCGGCGGTGACCAAGTCCACAAAAGGTAGTAAGAAGAAGAAGGTCGCGCCCACTCCAGCCACGGCACCGGCGTCTGGTGGCGCGACAAGGTTCCGGGGAGTGAGGCGGCGGCCATGGGGCAAGTACGCGGCGGAGATCCGTGACCCGTGGCGGCGGGTGCGAGTCTGGCTGGGAACCTTCAACACCGCCGAGGAGGCCGCTATGGTCTACGACTCCGCCGCCATCCAGCTCCGCGGCCCAGACGCCACAACCAACTTCTCCCGGCCACCGGCTCCGCCTCCGCCGGCTCGGGAGCCAGCCAACGTAACGTCATCCTCCGGTGGGTACGAATCCGGCGATGAGTCTCACGTCCTCTCCTCTCCCACCTCCGTCCTCCGTAACTTCTCTTCATCGTTGAACACTGATCCCGAGAAACACCAGAGCGCGCAGCCGCCGACGTCCGATTCGATTCCCGACAAAGACGTTTGCGGTAGCGATAGTGGTAATGTTACCGCGACAGTGACGATACCGGAGGACTTGGGCGAGTTCATGCCTTTTGAGGACGTGCCGCTCTACAATGACTTCCTCGGCTTCGGCGAGGTGGAGCCGAGGATCTTCGAGGACTCGGCTCAGATTGGCTTGTTCGCCGATGGCTTGGACGATGTATTGCCTGACTTCGGCTCGTCGACGTGGCAGGTTGACGATTACTTCCAGGATATTGGCGATCTTTTCCCGATCGAACCCCTTCCGGCGATCTAAAGAGTTTTTGGCTTTGGTTTCTCCTGCGCCGGGCGCCGATTAATCGGCCGGTTTTGGAAACGGCGACGGATGAGCGGCTCCCTCTGTTTTTTTTTAAATCCTTTCTATTTTTTTTTTTTTATTTTTTATTTTTAGTTTGTTTTTGTTTATCTTAAGTTAAGCAAGAAGTTTGTTTTATGGTAATCGAAAAAAGTTGGTATTATTGATATGTGTACCCCTTATCTTTCTAATATGTACACCTTCCCTTCCCTTCTCCTCCGTTATCTCGGGATATGGTTTCAACGTGACAGCGTGATTTGTGGGTGCACATGGTTCAAAGCCCTCGGGCTCCACAAAGGACGGCCCAATGGGTTGTAGCCCAGTCAATGAGGTCTGTTATGAAAAAAACAAAAAAACAAAAAAATAATTTATATATAAAAGCAAAGACAACGGGTGTGTTTATCGTGGCATGTCAGAATGGGCAAGAGACCCTTCCTTCCTTCCTTGCAAATTCTTGTTTCTTTGAAAATCCACTGAACAGTGAAAGTATCAAAGTACTGCGTGCATGTGTGTACACGTGAAGTTGGTGAACGTGTGAGAGATAATTAGTTTTCCAAACATAGGAAAGCATGGAGTAACTTTCAGGGAGGAGTGTTAAAAGAGTTACAATAGAGATATATCTCATCAGTCATTCAAGGATGTCCAATCAAAGAAGTGTCTCTTGTAGGCAATCAAGAGAAAAGGAGGAGAACGTTCTTCATCAAAAGTTTTGTTTTGTTGTATTTTTTTGGAAAATGTGAGAAACCCTAAAACTACTACACAGAGAAAGAGAGAAAAGAGAAAGCTTGGTGTGAAGTAAGTGGTGAGTGGTGACACTGGTTAGTGATTTGATCTCAACTACCAATGGGAAGAGATGGAGCAGCGTGGCATGAGATGTCAGACACTGTGGCCATTCTCATGCTATTTATTTAACATGCTAACCAACCCTAATCATGAGACCACTATTGTTCTTAAGGCATGCCTTGGAATGAACACCATTCTTCTCCTTCTTCTTCTTTGAACTTTCAACAACTCTTTAAGTTAGGATTAGTGAAATATTGATTAGAGTGAGCAATATTTTAATCTCATTATTTTTGCCACCCTTGTGTGTTTTTGTTTTGTGTGATTAATCATGATTGATTAGAACTAATTGTAATTAGGAGTGTGTTTGATGAGATTTGTCTGCTAGGAAAATAGCCATGACAAGCATTTTTTTGGCTTTTGGTGCAATGAGACAAGAGTTAGGCATTAGAATGTTATCGTTAGTTGTTAGGTTTATATTGGTTCGTCTAATTAATAGCTTTCTTATAATTTCTTTGGTTTCTAAGGTCACAACTTTTTACTATTTAGAGGAAAATATTCCTTGAGGAGAGAGAGAGAGAGTATATTTAGATTAATCATTAAGTAGAACTAGACGTTAAAGGTTCCCACAAATTAAATAAGATATTGGAAATCAGGTATATTCAAAGAAAAAATGGCCAATTACAAAGATGACACAAGCTAACTAATCATTAATTTCTTTAGTTTAACTACTTAATTAAGTGGTCCTGTATTTCTTAATCATTTCACTTTGTCTAGTGGCCCTCATTCTTCTCATATAATTTATATATGGTCATAGCTCAAATATCTTCATTCGCTAATTCAAACAGAATGAGACTTTTTGATCATTAAATATAAAAACCAAGAACTGCAACTCACAACTTTCATTCATTTCAATAATCAAATCTACTTAATAATATTTACACAGTTTGTATTAACAAATTCAAAATTAAAAGAATCCGACAAAATGTTTCAACTTAAAAAATTTGTAAAGCATCACAAAACCTAAATTTGATTAATTATAACATGATTATGGCCCATGAAAAAAGTGGAACCCATAAGAATGCAATTAGCAGACATAAATACAAAAACATGAACCTCAAAGCATAAGGACAATTGTTAATTAGGTGGCAACATATGAAATACACAGGGTTTATTCCAAGCATTCTTATCATTGGACTTGCTTGTATGCTCAAGAAGAATCTCTTTAAACTTAGATTCTCCAACCTTAGTGTTGTTCAGCTGGTGTTCTTTCTTATCTTGAAGGGGTGCTATCCTTGAATGAGTTTGGATTAGATTTTAAACCATTTTCTTGGGTTTGTGACCACCTCATCATCTTAATATATGCTTGTATCTCTTTTCAGTCTGGTAGCTAGGTGTAGTAGAGTGGAAAGTAGGTTCTCAATTTCTAGGAATTGAAAGGCTTGGAATTTATTGATTTGTGGGGGGTGTTTATGAGAAATGGATAAAAAGTAATTTTAATGCACATAGACAGTAAGTCAGTAACATTACTACAATAGTACTTTGTTTAAGAGCTTTACTTTCATTTATTTCATTATTTATTTTCTTTTGTTTGTTAAAAAGATAGAATGAGTAAAAAGTACAAGAAAGTGACACATGTAAAGGAAAACATAGCACGACAACAAGACAACAAAAGGACAAAGATATTAGAGTTGAACGAATCTTCTATGATATTTGTGAAGTCAGTTTGAGTAGCTTGAGTGGTTTCATAAAATGTGGGAAATTTAATGTTTACGTTACAGTTGGTTAATTTTGAAAACTTAAATTTTAACATACATAATTTTACATTAATTTGTAAACTTAATCGTTTATTTTCAACTTTTTCCCCCCCCTTTTTTTTTTTTCTCTAATATAAACCATATTTTATTACGACATAGATATTGTATTACCACATCTTATATAATGTTCTCTTTTGTTTCCTCTACTCTTTAGTGTTTAGTAAAGGATTGTTATATTTTTATCATTTTAATAGAAGTCATTTATCTATTTTTGCAAAAAAAAAAAATTTATTGTGGTTTAAATATCTAAATTTGATTGATTATATTATTATTATTATTATTATTATTATTATTATTATTATTTGAAAGATATGTAATTTACCCACCAACAAATGATTTTTATATTAAATAAATAATAATTTATTTTATAGAGCTTTGGATACAAGTGAAACATGTATATAGATTAATAATAAATAATAATTTGAAATAACATTTCTTTAATATGAGCAGGCTCAGTGGGCCATCTCCGCTCTTAGCTGGATGGCCCACAAAAGATCTCACAAGTGGTGACAAACCCAGGCCCATTGCTGCATTTCCACCACTCAACCTGCTAAGGATATCATCACTATAACAGTAAAACAAACACGAGAATCATGTTCAACTTTCATTGAAACAAGTGCACCACCAATCTCACACATGATTACACTACCACCTTATGATATAAAAATTCTTAAGCGGAAAAATAAAAATAAAAATACATCATCTGATTAAAAAATAGTAAAAATAAATAGTCTGAATAATAATAATAATAATAATAATAATAATAATAATAATCAGTAAGGAAGATGAGGAAGTTGGTTCATTGATGAGTGAATACATGGGTGAATGAAATGAATTTGGTGAGGAGAGAGAAGGGTTTACCAACCGACAAGACTGATGTGGAGCTGAAGTAAGAGACCTTTGTTTGGGGGAGGTGAAACCTGATAATTTTTCCATGCAATGACTTACATTTGGTCCATGCTTCCTACGTGGCCATGTTTCTCACGCTCAACCAACAGCATTCATCAATGCATGTACCACTCCCATGCATCTCCTTCACTTACATCTTCACTAGAGATGTTTAAATCCTGCCACATATAGACATCATTCATTGGACTTTGTTTTATTTGAGAAACTAGAAATCTGAAACAATGTGTAGAAGAACACATGATGGCACTGAAGATTTGTTAATACTGTTAATAAGAACAATTTCTGCATATTGATAAAACTTTACCTTTTGCATAGAATACATCTAAATGCTGAGGAAAGATTCTTTTTTGGTTTCTCTTCCTGAATGCCACTTGATGCAGCTGCAGTATAACAAGCATGCTAATAACTAAGAGAGCCGCATTCGTGAGTATGGCACTGAGATTATCTGATTTCGTATGTTTTTTAGGTGCTGATAATTTAGATAACAACATCTGGCATGGAAAAACAGACTCTGTGTCTTCACGAGAATTGCTGGACTGATTTCTTGGTATTTTCAATAGGTTTTACGAATTGTCGGTGGTAGAATGTACATCACTGACAAATGATAGAGATTCCTTGATGACTTTGTGCTTATTTCCTTGATGCTCAGAAAGTTTCATTGCCAGGACAATTTGGCAATGCTCCAATCATGTCAGTGCTCCATTGGGTCCTGCTTGCTGTTGAGACTGCACGGTCCGCAAACAACATTAGTTCATGTTTAATAACGGGAGTTAGAGATCATAATGTTGATTCACCCAAACTTTAAATATCATGCAAAGGGCACAAGCATTTCAGTATGACTAGAGACATTATAAATGAACCTAAGTTTTGTCACCAGATGAAGTTGATCTGTACAACATAATATGATAGAAAAGCATGTATAAAAGAATTAGCAAATTTCAGCTCCGTCTTTAAAAACAATAAAGCATGTCCTCAAATTTCAACGAACACAAGTTTGTAAATATTATCGACAAAAGTTGGGATGTACAACATAGCACCTCATAGCTTAAATCTTGCGAGAAAGAATTAAGTAGATGTAAGAGATATAATCCCGAAATCTAGCCATTCTAGAGAAATAAATCACATCACTTCTCCAGAAAAATTCTAACTTAATCCAGCAAAATTTCTAGGGCATCGACAACATAAACAATGAAGTTTAAACACCAGTTCAACTGCAATAAAGAGTTTTCAAAATAGTGGTTTTACTCTGTGTAAGATCTCTCCCACTATCCTTTACTGCAATCCAAAATCCAATAATCACTTCAGCCTTTAATCATGACTACTTATAATCATCAAACTTGGATGATCAGCTCCTTATGTGGTTATTTTCATCTGAAAATAAACATAAACAAAGCCATTCACATACCTAAATAAAACTAACCTATGCTTCCCAAAGTGACACTGAATTATCATTGTATAGACAATTCACCACATTTTCCATCCCTAAGCACTTGCAACTCAAATTCTCAAACTATTTTATGTTTCAGAGTTCTAAACAATATTGCATGAATTTTATCAATATAGATTGTTTAGACTAATTCTAAACATCAGAAAGTTTGAGGAATCAGTATCTCAACATCCACATGCCAAAGTAGAAGGAATCAGTATCTAAACATCCAAATGCCAAGTAGAGTTCAAGGCTAGGTTTCTACACTCTTGTCATGATTTAAGTTACTTTGTATCATGATCATTTATCTCCTCGTAGACCAGAATTAAAACCTTAAAGAAAGGGAAGCAAGAGAAAAGACAGAACATAAAAGGATTAGGACCTTACTAAGTGATATCCTGCTATATTTCATACCCCACCCTCTATTCCTTTAACGACTTTTCTGGCCAAATGTCCACTACGTCATATGTCAATTGACACTTCGAACAATAGCAGGAAATAGCCAGAAAAAGGTTATGTTTTGGTTGGTTATTTACTCTTCTTACATTCCATGGCAGTGGTACTGGTGGATTACTGGCATGATTTCTTCATTCCATTCAGCCAATACAATTCCATTGTTATTTTTTCCTTTAAACCAAAGGCTAAAGAACTACAACAACCACTTTCTCTGCTAACTTTCAGTAGTTTTTCTTCTAGAAAGAGTACACGATGGGCATCCAACAGCTTCCCTATCACAAACAATCTTCAATTTCCTCCAAGTTTAAGAAGCTATTCACATATAATCAATCAAAAATAAAAAAGCAAAAGATGAAACAACTTCTTTGAAGTTTTTGCTGATGGATCAATCAGGCAAGGAATAACAACACTATGAAGTTCAGCAACAAGAAAAGGACTCAAAGAAGTACAACAATTGACAGAATTGAAAAAACATTTCGCTCTATTAACCATGTAGAAAGAAAGAACAATCTAAAGATCCAAAGGTTCCATACTATTTCATCCATTCAACCAATTGCCCCAAAACCATAACTTTATCTCACACAAATTAACTCTAACATCAACAATTGTATCAAAATGCAAAAAAATTAAGCATATGAAGAATGGACGACCTCACATGAAGAACTCAAATTGGTCCTCCAGAATCTCAAGTGCGGCCCTTATGCCATTGAGGCTTCTAGCCTCCACCATGGGAGTAGCATGCGCGACCCGGAAAATCTTGAATAACAGGAACCATGGCCTCCTTCACCGGCCACCTCCACCTCACCCTGCTTCATCGCCGGCTATGTCTTGTCGAAGGCCTTGACGGATTGAAGAAAGTGAGACCTAGAGATGGCGTGGATAGAATCGTTTACCTCGTCGTGGAGGTCCAATATCTTCTCCAGCACCATCTCCATCTCCATCTCCATCTCCATCTCCTCGAAATCCATCTCCAAATTCACGAAGCAAAACAAGGGTTGGTGTTGGGGCTTCAATGGTTGGACATGCAGTCGAGAGAGGGAAAGGGCAAACGGTGATAAAAATATAATTTGCACATATACCCTCTAAAAAGTTTAATTTAGATCTTTTGATCTTAAATAATTAGAAACTTTTCAGGGGCATTGATGAAAAACATTTGGCAAGGGTTTTTTTACATTCAACCCCGAAATAGATGTCCATCGGTTTTCCATTTGTTAATCCTTAATATATACTTAAAATGAAATTAAAAATTTGATTAGTTGATATTTTTGAAAAGTGAGAAAATGGTAATAATTTCTTTATTTTAAAGCGGTGTCAAGTGAAAAAGTGTTATAATTAATAATGAATAGAAAATGACAGAGACCTATATATATATATATATATTTTTTTGACACCTTAAACTAAAAAAAATAAGGGTGTATACACTTGAGATTAATCATTTTTCTTATCTGCTCTCACATGAGAACATGGGAATTAAGTGACAAGCTAGAACTTACACCGAAGATCCGTTACCACTATACGTTTTTAGCAATGTTTGAACTGAAAATTTCTTAAATGTCTCACATTTATTTTCCACAATCAAGATAATTTTTTTAATTACTTTCCATAATTTATGCCATGAAAATCAGCATTATCTCAACTACATTTTGATTTACAATTTGCTTTATTAAAGACGGCAGAAGATAAAAATGCAATTAAGAAAAAAAAAAAGTATAAAATTTAAAAGATTTCTCAATATTCTCAAGCAGAAGGCTTGACATTGATTCTGAACTTCTGGCCAGCCTCACAGTGCATCCCTACACCACAAAAGTAGTAATGCATTCCAGGCTCAGTGAGTTCCAGCACTGTTGGTCCCATATAGTACATTCCGATCACCTCCGTCTGCCTGCAAGCATCGAAGTCACTCTTTGTCACCTCCACCACACTATGCACGCTAGTCGTGTGAGGAAAAGCTAACAAACAAATTAATACATTTATTATAATTAGACTCAAAATATTAAAATAAATTATTCATGCTAGAACAAAATTAATTCTACTGTGTATGCATGGGAAAAAAAAATTTACTTAATTTGTCGCCAACTGTGAAGGTACGAGCATCAGCCCAATCTTGATAAAAGGATTTGGTTTGGGGAATTTGCCATCCAAAGTCCTCGCCGCCGACGGTGTGCTCAGTTGCGGCCATGGACAGGCTGAATATGCAAGCCATTAATCCTGATACAAAGATCAAATAGGTGTGCACTCCTGCCATGTTTTTTTGCCTTTTGTTTTTTCTTCACCTCTTGGCACGGTGTTCTTTGGTCTCTATATTATAGGATTAAAATAGAGAAGGTTATGGTTTTGTTTACTGTAATTAGCATTGAGATTTTACTATAATTATGAAAAATCAATGACCATTAGGAGAGAGAGAGAGAGAGAGAGACCGGTTTGAAAAGGTCAGGTTGCTCGTTTAATTCCTTGGAGAACCATAATAAGTGGGAATTGTTTGGATAACCTCATTCCAGTGAACCATATTTACAGTTCATGCTTTTTAAGAAGAATATATATATATATATATATATACAAAATCAGGAACTACATTAATATCAATATAAAATAATACACAATCAGAAACTATTAAATGCATTACTGTAATGTAATATATAGCATGAGTTTCAGATATATATTTTAATTAATTGTTTCACTAATTAATTCCAAATCTCTATCTTAGTTCGGTAGTTCCTAACCAGCTCATCGCCAAAAGGTATAATACTCCAAAATTCATCTAAATCATTGAGACCATGATGAAACAAAGTTAGGTATATCCAAAATTAGATCTCGCTCAATACTCAGTAAATAACGCTGAAACTTAGTTATAAACGCCATGCTATTAATTAGTACTATGTACCACTATAAATTAATTAAGAGGGCCAGCCTTCCCTCCAACCTCATCACAAACAAGATAAGAAAGCAGCAGAGCAACTCCAAGATGTCGGACTCACCGAACTTGGCGGTGCTCAAAGCGCTTGACACTGCCCGCACGCAATGGTACCACATAACTGCTATTGTGATCGCCGGCATGGGCTTCTTCACTGACGCCTATGACCTCTTCTGCATCTCCACTGTCTCCAAGCTCCTCGGCCGCCTCTACTACTCAGTACCAGGCGACTCAAAGTTAGGAAAGCTCCCAAAAGACGTGAACAATGCTGTCGTGGGGGTGGCTCTGGTTGGCACTCTCATGGGACAACTAGTTTTTGGCTGGTTGGGTGACAAGCTCGGCAGGAAGAAGGTATATGGTATCACTCTCATCTTGATGGTCATATGTGCTTTATCCTCAGGCCTTTCCTTTGGAACCACACCCAAGGCAGTCATGGGTACTCTATGCTTCTTTCGGTTCTGGCTCGGCTTCGGTATCGGCGGTGATTACCCTCTTTCGGCCACTATCATGTCTGAGTATGCAAACAAGAAGACTCGTGGTGCGTTCATCGCTGCAGTATTCGCCATGCAAGGCGTTGGAATCATCTTTGCAGGGTTTGTCTCCATGATCCTCTCCGGCGTTTTCCTTCACTACTATCCTGCCCCTAAGTTCTCTGAAGATCCATGGAGATCAACACAAAGACAGGCTGACTTTCTCTGGAGGATTGTTCTCATGCTTGGTGCTATGCCGGCGATTGTCACCTTCTACTGGAGAATGAAAATGCCGGAGACGGGCAGGTACACAGCCATCATTGCTGGTAATGCTAAACAAGCAGCTCTCGACATGGGGAAGGTGATGGATGTTGAGATTGAAGCTGAGCAAGAGAAGGTGGCGCAGTTCAAGACTTCAAACGATTACACTCTATGGTCAGCTGAGTTCTTTCGCCGCCATGGCATGCACTTAATAGGAACCATGACCACTTGGTTCCTCCTTGACATCGCATTCTATAGCCAGAACCTGACACAAAAAGATATCTTTCCAGCCATTCATCTCACCAGTGCTGCTACTGAGGTGAATGCACTGCAAGAAGTATATGAGACCTCACGAGCCATGTTCATTGTTGCACTCTTTGGGACCTTCCCTGGCTACTGGTTCACCGTGGTACTCATTGAGAAGATGGGGAGGCATCTCATTCAACTCATTGGTTTCTTCATGATGTCAGTGTTCATGTTGATAATGGGGCTCAAGTATGACTATTTGAAGAAGGAGAGTCCTAAGCTTTTTGCTATGTTGTATGGATTGACCTTCTTCTTCGCCAACTTTGGACCTAATAGCACCACCTTTGTTTTACCGGCGGAGTTGTTTCCGACGAGAGTGAGGTCGACGTGCCATGCATTGAGTGCAGCGGCGGGGAAGGCTGGGGCCATAGTTGGAGCTTTCTTTGTGCAGAGTTACACGTTGAATGGGACGTCCAAGTCAATCAAAGGAGCCCTTATAGGGCTTGCATTCACTAACATTCTGGGCTTCTTTTGCTCCTTCTTGGTGACTGAGACCAAGGGGAGATCACTGGAGGAGATTTCAGGGGAGGATGGGAGAATGGAAGCTCATGCTAAAGGTGGTGCAGGTAATGAGAGTGCTGTTTATTAGGGTTCATATATGCATTGCATGCTATTATTATATACTATGTTGTTTTATTAGTTTATATGTGTGTCATGTTATATTACTTGTCATAGAATAAGTGGCACATATAGTAGTAATTAACACAGTGTCAGTACTGTGTGCATGTGCTCTTTGTTTGGTTTTGTGTACGTTTTCTAAGTTTAAAGATAAGAAGAAATGTAAGTGAGTTCATATGAACCTTATCTATGTATTTTCCCTGTTATATGTTATGTGATTTGTAATATTTCATGGCTCAAATTTTCATTTGAATGATAGATATTCTATTTGGCAGAGTTATGTGTCCCTTGTATAGCTGCAGAACAATATATATATATATATATATAATAGATTGATAAGATAGAAAGGGGAATTGCAGGAGAAATGTAAAATTATGTGAGAGATTTGATCCTCTTAATATATATATATATACATATATTAACTAATAACTAGGTTATATAAGACTTTGCTATCTATGTAAATAGCTGTTGCCTTTAAATTATTGAATACTTAATTTATTTTTCATCGTACCTGGCATGGTTTTTTAAATATAAAAAAACTTAATTAACGTTAAACTCCTCCGATAAACGACTTCCTAAGTACAAATCCGAACTTGTTCAGCCATAATTTGAAAAATCAGTCAGTGAGCTTCTGTCAGTACAAATTGCAAAGTTAAAGAAAAGATGTCCTCTAATTTAAATTGTTGGAATTTTCACAATAGCAATGTGCATATAGGACTATCTTCAGTTATTTTTATCCTTCACCTAGGTTGCATTTGGTGCGTGGAAAAGTAGAAAACGTTTTTCCTCTGAAAATAACACATGAGAATCATTATAATTGGTAGATTTTTTTTTTTTTTGGTTAGAAAATAACTTTGTCATGGAAAACAAATTCGATGAGGAAAAATAATTCCCTTACTAAAAAGTTTTTTTTTGAAAAAATAGATAAATCATATTCATTCAAAAAAACAGAAGAGCCACCAGAGTGGCAACACTAAATAATGAGAAGGTTGGATCTTATAAAAAGGAAAATTAGCATAATTTTTTTAACCAAAATACTCTTAATTTTTTAAAATTATTTTTCCACATTTTATTATTATTTTAAAACATTTTATTTATAAATTTTATTTATTTATTATTATTTTAATATCATAATTTAAAACATTTTATTATTATTACTATTTAATATCCAAAATATTTTATACATTTAAAAACACTTTATTATTATTATTATTATTATTATTTATTTATTTAAAAAAATATTTTATTTACATATTTAATATTAAAAACAATGTATACATTTAAAAACATTTTATTTTTATTTTAATATTAAAAATTGATTGATAAGTTGTTGATAAATAAGTCAAAAAATTCTTAAAAATATCTTCAAATGCAAACACATAAATACTATTTTCTCATCAATTTAATCAAAATTTTCAAAACATATCAGACAAAAATAAAAAAAATTATTTTTTCAGTAATTGCTTTCCTAACAATTACTTTCTCATCAACCCTAGCGTTCTCATCAGGAAATCTACTTATTCATGGTCAAAGTAATGATGAATTTAAATTTCAGAATCTCTTGACAAGTTTAGCATCTTGAACTGTCATTTGCTGTATATGCTCTGAAAACTTCAGATCTGCCCAAGAGATTTCAATCCAGACCTGGCCTACCACAATTGGATTTTTATCAATTTGCAAGTAAGTTCAGTTTTCTTGTGAATTACCATGAAATTCATGTTGGATTTTGGGCAATATATATACACAAATATATATATGTATGTATATTACTGCTTGTAAAGGCATGTTGCACTCCAAGTCTTCATGCACAGGTCATGATTTCAACCACCAATTCAATACCATGTTCATATGTTTTCATTAAGCTTTTCAAGGACGGATATGGTCAAATGGTATCTACATCATAAATAACAGCAGAACCAGTCAAAGAAAAATCCAACAGAACATGACCAAATGAATGCATGCCACAGCTCAGTGAATCACATGAACAACTCATGAGACATTTTCCACAAAATGAGAAAAAAGAAATATATAACTTAAATTAGCACAATGTATTAACAGCAACAAGGACTAGTCATAAACAATCCAACCATAATAACCCCTAAAACATGAGTAAATTATATAATTATGAACCCTGAACATCAAACACCAAACATCATCTCACTCTCTACTAGGCTCTACCCTACCATAAACCAATCCAATGACCTTGAAGAGCAAGCTCAGAAGAGCTTGTAGGGAGAGGAAGCATCCAATGGGTGGATGAGATAAGTGAGAACCAATGCCACCAACATCAGCACATATGCTATCCCTTGATCTATTGATGTTCCTGAAAAAAACAACAAGTTTCTTTAGTTCATCAGGACAAGCATTGCAAAAAAATCAGAGTTATTTATATGTTTCAATAACTTTTAAGTACTTTTTGGGTTTTACAGATAAAATTTCACAGCAAAAAATAAACAATAACACAAGCGAGATCTGGTTTTCCCTTCAAAAAAATACAACTTTTAACTCAGTTTCTTCTCAATTTTGGGAAACTCTTACGTTTGTCTTAATGATTTTCAAATAGAATCACAATCATAAGAGCATAACCAATAAACAACATCTAATTTTCCCTCAAGAAATAAAAGATACAAATACATTAACTTTTAATAATTTCCATCTCAGATTGTGAATCTCTGCATCTGAAAAATCTAAACTTGAGCCACAGAAACAAGAAATCTTGAGCATTGGAATCAGTGCTGCAATCTCTTGTATATATATATATATATCAAAGAATGCCCACAAACCAAACAAATCTATATCTACAGCATTTGAAAAATAAAAAGAAAAAATAAAACTAGAATACATTTTCTTCTCATGTTCAAAGATTTAAAATTTTTGGGCAATCAATATACGCCAGAAATGAAATTCACAATGATAATCAAAACAAATCTTATTTAACCTAAAAAAATCTTTTTCACCACCTATTACTGCATCTCTGCATTTCAAAATCAAATCTCAAGCCACTACAGCAAGAAATCATAAACACTGGAATCCGCATTGCAATTTCTTCAAATCTCATCCAAAATTTTTTTTTCAAAAACCTAAAAACCAAACAAATTCATATTCACAAACAAAATCTAAGATCTCAGAAAAAAATCACTGGCAAACGGAACAAACCATCACTGGCCGGGGCTGGAGCCGGAGCCTGCGCTTGCGCCTGCACGGCAGGGTAAGACAATAGCGAAAATGAAAGCAGCAGCGACCATGAAACCAAAAGGAAACCTGGGAATCACCGCCATTGCTCACTAGAACTCTCTCAGATCTCTCTCTTTCTCTCAAAAGCAAGGAGAGATTGGAGAAGAGAAGAAGGCGATGAACGCGAGAACCCGGCTCTATGGTTTGGATTTCTAGGGCTCCCAAGGCCTTTGTTTATGGTTTTTATAAAGAGAGAGAGTAGACAAGAAGGCGACAAAAAAAGTGGGGTTTATTCCCCCGTGGTGATGTGGGACCCACGCCCATGTGCTTGGCCAGCCTGGTTACCATTGGGACCCATTATGTCCTACGTGGCTCGACTTCATTGGTTCCCACTGCCTTATCACTTGAACGGCTCTGAGGATTTAAATTTTAAATTTTGAATTCTGAGAATTAAAATGATAAATGATGGTGGACAACTAGAAGAAGATTCAATTCCCGGTTTATTCATATTTAATTAATTATTTAAAAATTAATTTTAAAAATAAAAATATATTTTGATAATTATATATATTCTAATATTTTAAAAATGATAAAAATAAGATTCGGATGCTACAACCTCATCATCAAAATAAGGAATAAAGATGAAAAAACAAGTGTGAAATGGTCTTAAATACTCAACAAATATTTATGCATTGTGTGCGTTTTGAAGCTCAATCTCTGGTGTTTTTTTGAAAATAAATATTTTATATAGAGAGTTCAGAACGAATGAACCAAAAAACCATTTTATAATCCAAAAATATAATAGAAAAATAAATAATTTGAAATTTCTAACTATCACCGTGGCTGTTATATTTGTAAAAAAAAATTAAATAATAGAGATCAAGAATATATTACAACATACATTGTCAATAATCATAAGGTAGATGATGACAAATTAAAAAAATAAAAAAATAAGCCCCTAAAATTGCTCACGGAAAACACGCTCATTATAGACTTTTAAAAAAATATAAGGTTTTATTTTTATTTTAATTTGTACTTTTAATATATTCTCGATTAATCATGGATATGAGGGCTCTTATTAACATGTTGCAACTCGGATTAGACACCATATAATAATTGATTGTTGGGTTGGCAATGGCATCACTGGTTGGTCATGTTGCATGTGCGTAACATGGTGGCAAATATCAAATATAGGGTTGAGATGGGGAACATCCAATCCAATCCAATCCAATCAAATTATATTTTAATTTTGGCAATGACCTCAATTTTATTTAATCCACTTTGTTCTCCTGATTTAATTTAACACATACACATTTAAATAGATCTTCAATTCTAAATTATTTTTATATGTTCTATTATTATTATTATTATTATTATTATTATTATTATTAATGTTCAGTAATCTCATTCGGCTAATTTTCTTATTATTTTCTTAACGTCTTCATTTTCCGGTTTTCATTAATCTTGAAATATTAAAATATAGATATGTGTTAGTTTGAAAATAAATAAATAATAAACCAGAGAGCGCAGAATCTTGGAAGAGATGTTTTGTATAATTGATTGATGGGTTGGCATCACTGGTTGGTCATATTGCCTGTGATTACCCCCCAAAAAAAAAAGTTTTAATGTGGTTTGTGTTATAAACAAATATTTTTAATGGATGCTTACTGTAGCAATTTCACTGTAGCAGCCGGCATTACTATAGTAACTTCTAGGTATCATCATGTAGCAGTGCAACAACTCATGTAGACTGACCCATATAGATCTTGTATGTCGCCATGACGTCTATTCTTATTCCACTAACTAGGGGTATTTTTGGACCGTCGGATCGAATCGATCCACGGCCGTTCATTCAACTCTTGTAACCCTATAAATACCCCCTCATTTTGTATACTTTGAGATAAAAAAAGAAAGAGAAGAAAAAGAAAAGAGAGAAATAAAAGAAGAAAGAAGAAGAAGTTAATTCTTCAAGGTTTTTGGGTTTTGGTAAATACTCTGGTTCTCTATTATTATTACTATCTTTACATCTATAACATATATATTCTTAACACGTTATCGCATCGAATTTGCTCATATGATTTTTAATTTTCTTTAGCTTATCTAATATATATGTTATATATGTGGAACCCATTTCTAACATTTCGAATGCAAGAAGGTTCGACTGAGTAATATAATACTAGCAAACCATACATTTTATTTAATACATAATTTCGATTTTTCTTAGAAGCATACATAAAAAACATACAGTACTAAATCCACTAAGGCTAATATTACCATTACTTTTAAAATAAACAAGAAAAATAATAATATTATTATTACAATGAGGTTTACTATCAAATCCAAAATCTTCCGGTATAATCTTCCCCAAGTCCGCCATGGTAAGCCTCGGGATCCCGCAAGCGGTAAAAAACTCCACCGGGCGAACCTCCGACCCTTTCTCTTCTCCATGCCCGTCCTCTCTTCCCGTCGGCCCTCCTCCCAGCTTGGTCGGATTTCTCCGCCCGGCCGGCCTTTCTTCAGTCGGCCCCTACTTTCTTCTCTCCCTTATCTTTACTTCTTCTTCCATTTTAACTTATAATCACTTTCAAACAAATTTTTAATTCCCAATCTTTCGCAATAATTGCGATTAGTATGAACAGATACCATATACATGAGCAGATCGCAGTACATGAGCAGATCCAGTATACATGAATAGTATGCGTGCATGAGCAGATCCAGTATACATGAGCAGATATAGATGCTTTATGTTTTTGATTCAGTACTCTCTATTCTAATTACATGTTGTATTATTATTTTTGAAGAGAAAATGGCAAATATTGCAAAAAGAGAATTTGAGGCCCTTAGAATCTGGGAGCAATTATATATCCCCGGAGCCTCGATATCAAGCTCCATCCGAAAGCAAGAAACCCGAGTAAAAACTATTGAGGGCTAATAGCAATGAGCCTAGTGATAACAAGTGAAGGCCTTAATATTTATAAGGCATCATATTGATGATGGCCTGAAAAATGAATACTTGACCATTGAGGATCCACGAGGATTGTGGTTATCCCCGAAAGAGATTTGAACATCTCGAGAATGGTCTACTTGCCCAAAGCACGCAATGATTGGTCAAGCCTCGTGTTTCAAGATTTTAAAAGCGTGCGAGAATATAATTCGAGTCGTTTAAAAATTGTTTTCAGATTTGCCGTCTCGTGGAGAAAGCATGATGTGAAGGAATGATGCTCGGGAAAAACATTTACAACATTTCACGCATCGAAATGTTATATTACAACAACAATATAGAGAAAAGAATTTTTACAAAAATTCTCGAATTAATTTCTTGTCTCCTGCGGCGGAGCAAAACAATGAATTGTTGATGCGGAATCATCAATCTCGACCATCTGGATCGACTCACTGCTGTAAATTAATTTTGGGCAAAGAAGATGGCGTGGTCGCGTGCTAGTTTTTAAAAACCGCGGATGGAGGAAATTATGGTGGTCGAGGACTACGCGGTCGTGGTGGGGGCCGAAATAATATCGGACCACGCGATAACAGAATTGATGTACATCAACAAAAGCAACAAAGCCACAAGATGGGGTTAGAGACAAAGAAAGATACATGCTATCGTTGTGTCCTGGAAGGTCATTGGTCCGAAATTTGCGGGGACCCCAAAACATTTTTGATCCATCTTTACCAAGAATCACTTAAAAACAAGAAAGGTAAAGATATTGAGACAAATTTTCTCTGACAACCCCATAGTTGATCCAATTGAGGATAATTCCATAAATAATTTAAATGTAGTCGAAAAATACATATTTAGATATGTCAGATTTCCTTATAGACTAGTTTGTAATATGTCTTTATGTTTTATTAAATTATGTTTTTCTTTTGTTTTGTTAGAATATGACTGATGATGAATGCATTATTGATTGCGGGACAACGCATACTATTTTTGACAAGAAAAAATATTTTTATATCCTTATCAATGAGAAAGGCATATATAGCCACAATAGCAGGGGTCATCGGACCGGTTGAAGGTTCGGAGAAAGCGGCGTTGATGTTGCTAAATGGAACATCCTTGCAGATAAAAAATGCTCTCTATTCCCCTAAGTCTAGGAGGAACCTTTTAAGCTTTAAAGATATACGTCTCAATGGATATCATTTAGAGGCGGTTGATAAGGAAGGAAAAAGAATATCTTTATATTACACAAGTCATTTCATGCCAAAAAGCGTGTACTTGAAAGCTTTCCCGTATATCCTCGGGATTATATTTTACACGTATTAAAGTGATGGAATCACATACGGTATTAACCCGGGAAGGTTAATGACCCGGAGATATTTAAAAATATGGCATGAAAGACTTGGACATCCGGGATGCTATTATGTTGCTACCGGATTATTACTAGTTCTCATGGACACCCATCTGAAGGATTATAAAAATCCTAACACATAATGAATATGCATGTTCAGCATGTTCAATGGGAAAGCTAATAACCAGACCTTCTATAACAAAAGTGACTGGTGAATCTCCTAAATTTTTAGAAAGAATACAAAGAGACATTTGTGGACCAATACATCCGTCGTGTGGACCATTTAGGTATTTTTATGGTTTTAATCGATGCATCGACTAGATGGTCCCATGTTTCACTTCGTCTACAAGGAATGTAGCATTTTGCAAGGTTATTGGCACAAATTATCGGGGCTTAAAGCACAATTTCCAGATTATCCCATAAAAGACGATTCGTCTTGATAATCTTTGGTGAATTTTCATCAAAAATCATTTTATGATTATTAGTATGGCGGTTGGAATACATGTTGAGCATCCGAGTAGCTCATGTACATACCCAAAATGGGTTAGCGGAGTCATTAATTAAAAAGACTCAAGATTATTGCTCAGTCGATGTTATTAAGGACTGAAACCGCCTACAAAATGCGTAGGGGTCATGCTATTTTTGCATGCTGCAGCACTTTTAATACTGGATCCACCCACTCGCATGTAATTCATATTCACCACACCAACTTGTTATGGGTAAAGAGCCCGATATTTCATATATAAGAATATTTGGTTGTGCGAGTATATGTGCCAATACCACCACCAAATCGTACAAAAATGGGTCCACAACGCAGACTTGGTATATATGTTGGTTATGATTCCCCTTCGATTATACGATATTTAGAACCATTACGTGAGGATGTATTTCTTGCAAGATTTGCAGATTGTCATTTTGATGAATCTGTCTTCCCCTGCATTAGGGGAGAAATGATTACTCAAAAATGAGCCAAAAAGAAATTGATTGGAATGCATCACGATTACATACATATGATCCTCGTACCAATGAATGTGAACTTGAAGTTCAAAAGGATCATTAAATTGCAAAAATATTGCAAATGAAAATACCCGATGCATTCATCGATACTAAAATGGTAACCAAATCATATATACCAGCTGCTAATGCTCCTGCAAGAATTGAGATTCCTAAGAATCCATTGAAAGAAAAATCAAATAGAAAAATAAACCACGACAAAAAAAGCGTGGAAGACCAATTGGTGCCAAAGATTCGACTCCTAGAAAAGGAAGCGAAAAGATAAAGATAAGGATCTCCCATGTGAAAAGGGAGGAAATTATAAAAACCCTCGAACAAGTTAATGAAGAATCAATGGGGGATGATATTTCTGAAAATGTTGAAAATTCAATTTGCTATGTAGATGATGGTCAAAGATTGAATCGGCATGAGACCGAAATAAATGATATATTCATCTACAATGTGGCTACAAATATAGAAATAAATACTAATAATGATCCAGAGCCACGATCTATTGAAGAATGTCGACAAAGAAATGATTGGCCAAAATGGAAAGAAGCTATCCAGTCGAGCTAAATTCCCTATCAAAACGTGAGGTGTTTGGGCCGATAGTGCCAACACCAGAAGGGATAAAACCAGTCGGTTATAAATGGGTGTTTGTGAGAAAAAGAAATGAAAATAATCAAATTATGAGATACAAAGCAAGACTGGTTGCTCAAGGTTTTTCTCAAATGCCTGGTATTGATTATGAAGAGACATACTCTCCTGTAATGGATGGAATTACTTTTCGATTTTTAATTGCCATGGCAGCAAGTAATAAATTAGATATGCAGTTGATGGATGTTGTCACAACATATCTGTATGGATTACTTGAAAATGACATATATATGAAAATCCACGAAGGATATAGAAAAACAAACATTACAAATAATCATCATTTATACTCTATTAAATTACGGAGATCTCTTTTATGGGTTAAAAACAATGCTGGACGGATGTGGTATAACACGTCTCATTGAATATCTTATAAAAGAAGGGTACCAAAATGATAATATATGTCCATGTGTGTTTATTAAAAAAAGTTATACTAACGGTTTTTGTTGTGATAACGAGTATATGTGGATGATTTAAATCTTGTAGGCACTCCTTCCGAAATTACGAATGCTAAAGATCATATCTCGAAAAAGAATTTGAAATGAAAGATTTGGGAAAGACCAAATTACGTCTAGGTATACAAATCGAGCACTTATCCTCAGGAATATTTGTGCATCAATTAACCTATACTGAGAAAAGGTCTCTGAAGAGATTCGATATGGAGAAGGCTTATCCATCGAGTACGCCCAGATGGTCGTCCGAACTCTTGATGTTCGAAAGATCCATTTCGCCCACCCGGAAGAAGGAGAGATCATTCTTGGTCCGAAAACTCCATATTTAAGTGCAATCGGTGCATTAATGTATCTTGCAAATAATACGAGACCAGATATAGCTTTTGCAGTAAATCTTCTAGCAAGATACTGAGTTCTACACGACACGAAGACATCGGAAAGGAATAAAAGATGTGCTACGTTATTTACGAGGAACTACGGATCCGGGTTTATTCTATCGACATGAGTCTTCATCCAACCTCACTGTGTTTTTGCTTGATGCTTTGGGTATCTGTCTGATCCTCATAAAAGGCGATCTCGGGACTGGATACATGTTTTTCTTACAATGAGTACGGCTATCTCATGGCGTTCCACAAAACAAACTCTTACGACTACTTCATCAAATCATCTCTGAAATTCTAGCTCTCCATGAAGCAAGTCGTGAATGCCAATGGTTACGATCTATGATTGGGCGTATCATGATCATCCCTGCAAATTACCATCGAGTAACAACAAATTCTCACAGAATTTATGAAGACAACAATGCTTGTATTTCTCAAATACAAGGAGGTTATATTAAAGGTGACGAGCGAAAACATATATCACCAAAAATTTTTTTCTACACTCATGATCTCCGGAAAAGAAGGCGTTATAGAAGTTCGAAAAGATTCGATCCAAAGTGAGAATCAGGTCGATCTATTCACAAAATCACTTCCTAAGTGCATTCACCAAAGACTTATATACAAAAATCGGGATGAGAAGACTTAAGGATGTAAGTACTTGATATGAGTTAAAAGTTATTTATTTGAGGAGACTGTACTCTTTTTCCCTTCGCGAGGTTTTTGTCCCAATGGGTTTTTCCAGGCAAGGTTTTTTTAATGAGGCGGTAACCCTCGAATATGCCAGGATAGTGTACTCTTTTTTTCCTTAGCTAGGTTTTTTTATCCCACTGGGTTTTTCCTAGCAAGGTTTTTAACGAGGCATATCCTTTGGTCGTAGGCATCCAGGGGAGTGTTATAAACAAATATTTTTTTAATGGATCGCCATCTGTAGTAATTTCACTCAGTAGCAGTAGCAGCATTACTATAGTAACTTCTAGATATCATCATGGCAGGGCATGCAACACTGTAGCAGACGCCCATGTGGTCAGTAGCGGCCGCGGTCGTCATTACTATTCCACCAACCGGGAGTATTTTGGACCGTCGGATCGAATCGATCCTCGCCGCTCATTCAACTCTTAGTAACCCTATAAATACCCCTCATTTTGTATACTTTGAGATAAAAAAGAAAAGAGAAGAAAAAAGAAAAGAGAAATAAAAAGAAGAAAGAAGAAGAGTTAATTCGAGGTTTTTGGGTTTTGGTAAATACTCTGGTTCTCTATTCTTATTACTATCTTTACATCTATAACATATATATTCTTAATAGTTTGGAGTTTAAACTTTAAACAAGAGCTTCAGTTATCAAAATTGAAAACTTTAAATTAAAAAAATTATGTTAATATATTAATATATATTCTGTAACTTAATATTAAAACATCATGTTAATATAATAATTATTCATTCACCTTTCAATCAAAAAGATTTGGGTGTGTATGTATTGCATCAGGAGAACAGCATGGACCAAACTTTATCAATAATTAATTATTTAACAATGATTTATATGTTCTTCCCTTATATTTCATTTGCATATTTTTTTTCATTAGCAACACCTATTTATTAATATTTATTCTTATTAATACTATTATGAACAAAATGAAATAAGCTCATGTTAAAGAAAAACATAACTGTACAGTGCAACAAAATAAAACAACTATAATATATATATATTAAATAAAATGGACAAGTCACTCACCTCAATCAATTATTAAAAAAACTTAATTTTTTTATAAAAATAAATAAACTGCAAATTTATTAAAAATAAATAAATACAAAAATTGGCAATTGAGTTTGAGAAGACTTCAGATAATAGATGGTGGATTTCACCTTTTCAATTGTTTTTTTTTTCTTTTTATCTAGTCTGGAGTTTCTATCATTTCTTTATGTTTCAGTTTTTTTATTTGATTCCTGTTTATTTATTCTGTTTTTTTCCCTTTAATAAATTAATGAATTATTCACTTTATTAAAAAAAATAAACTACTAAACTCCTACTAGATATTAAAATAGTAACTAGTAAAATAAAAATTATATATATATATATATAACAGAAAATGACAACATCATGAAACTAAATATATTGAGAAAACATGAGAAAAAATGGAATTGTTGTGGAAACTAACACACAAGTGTTGTCCATCCTAGCAATGTAAATAAGATAAAAATTACTATCTTTCTATTGTAAAAATAGGCATATATATATATATATAATCCGGATGTGTAATAAAACATCTCACATCCAAAAAAACATATGACATTAATTTGTTCATTTGGTTTTGGCGGTAAAAACTCAATAGCACATGCTTATGTTGGATGGGACGCTGAATAGAAAATCAGAGTGATGAATGGAGAAAGAATTAAAGATTTTGCTGTATATATAAATTTTTTATTATTATTATAATTATATACAGGTAGTGTATTGACACATGTATATGTAGAAAAGGAGTTGTTATTATTTAGCAATAGCATATATTCCAGGAATTAAAGCATCTAGTGACATAACAAACGGTCACATGGGCAGGTCTGGCTTTAATAAAGCAACTTAGAATTATTAAAGAAAAGGATTGTTACTTATTATGTTGACGAAGGCTTTAATGAACGAACCAGGATTTATTGTCCCACAACCACCTGTTTATTTGTACTTTTTCAGCAAGTGTGCCCAATGTCTAGTGCTTGTTAGTTGGATATATATATATATATATATATATATACACACATATGCTATAGAAAAGATAAATTCATAATTATTATAATATATAAACTTGAGATCTTTCTTTCTAGCTTGAGATTTTATGGTACATATATTATGTGAAGTCATTATTAAAATTATTAGTTTATTATTTTTATGAGGTCTTATGATGGAGATTAGGATTTTCCATACCCTAATCTTGGAATTTTTTTCCTTTGTGGAATGAGGTTGTGTCATGTTAGTGCTTTAATTTTTGTATTTTCTTATTGAAGTTGATCAGCTTAATTAAATTATTATTCTTGATAATTAAAGCACAATCATGTAATTATAAAACTCAATTTATTTGTCAATCAAACAAGTATAGACAAACCAAAATTTAAGCTTAGTAATAATTAGGAATGATTGATCAATAAGAAAACTCTTTAATATCATTTCAGAGTATTAAGATGAACTATCACAAAACATTAGGGTTAGGGTTAAACTGCTCAAAAGGCAAGATAAAAGCAACCTTGGCAAATTTTCTCTTATTTATCAATCACTCGGGTCACTATGGTGATGGTTAAAGATTCTACTCGGGCATCATTTCTTAATCAGCTTTCTTGTATTTAGGATAATGCCATTGCATTTCTACTTCCCTAATTATATATTGATCATCAAATCTTCAATTCTTGAATTTGATGGAAATGAAATACTAAATAAAATACTAAATCTGTTATGACATATGTGTTCATCACACCCATCTTTGAACACAAATCTCTTAATTAACAATTGGCATATCAAAGTTTCATCATGCAGTTATTTGTAAAGTGAAATGAATGTTAATGGAAGACAGTGAGAGTGAATTTTAGGTTGATGAATTAATTCAATGTTGTCATAATGAAATATTCTAAATGGTTGTGTTAAGTCTGATGACGTAGGATTGGCATTATATGACAAGCCAAGTGGTGACATGGCAAGAGGATGATGACGTGGCATGTGGTGACTCATCAAAAGAAAAGATGACTAGGATGATGATGTGGCAAAAGATGTTATCATGACATTTAATGGAGATCAAGGTGGAGATTTGATTAAGATCTATATTGAAGATATTTCTCTCAATACAATCATGTGATGATAAACTATTTTTGAAAAGTGCATCAAGACTATAGGGTCTTTTCTAGAAAGGCAAGTTTTATTTTTGATGTGTTTATCTATCCTTGGTAAGATCCGGGATGATTATTCGTATCTTTGATAGAGCTCTTTTTTAGAAAGATCTATTTGAAAAGAGAGTGATATTCTATTATTGGCAAGAGTTCAAGATCATAAAGATTATGTGAAGCTATTTGAAGACACAAAGATTTAGTTTGGTGTGAAGCTATTTGAAGACACAAACTAAATAAGGTAAAGACATACCAAGGAGATCATCAAGACCATATTTAACATTACTATATTGAAGGAAGATTCAAGAGCTATCTATGGGCGGAACTATTCATAAAGACTAGTCATATGAGGAGATTGATTGAAGATTGCATAAGATATGATTAGAGATTTGAAGATCCAAGTATGGATGATTAAAGATCATGCTTGTGAAGAGAAACAATGATAAGAAATAACTATGAGTGGCTTTGTGGGCATGTGCGTGTTAGTCACATGTTGACTTATGTTATATAGATATATTAGCATATATATTATTATGTTAGTATATAAGGATATATTAGCATATATTATTATGTTAGTATATAAGGATATATTAGCATATAATATATGCTAATAAGATTATCTCTCATCGAGGTTGGATATGAGGTATATATAACTCGGGGATTTTCTTATTGTTTTCTTCGAGACGAGCTTGAGAGTTGTTCAAGCCATCGAGAGATATTCTTCGTAGTGGATTTCAATTCCCGACCCCACGTGGAGCGTAGGCAGAGTGCCGAACTCCACGTAATTACTGTAGTCGTGGTTTGTGTGTGTTTATCTTTTTTTCTCTATTATAGTCCTATCTTTGCATGTGTTTTTGGAGACTAACCTTGCAGGTTATTGGGACATCTACGGGTGTGTTAGTGCTTCCGAAAGGGGTCTTAAGTGAAGCATTAAGTCCCCCCAACAATGCTTAAAGGTATTGAAGGCTAAACTTGGATAAAGACAAGATCAAGTTTAGTAACAATATTTCCATGAGTCAAACGAAGATCATTTGGAAGACCAAACTTGGGCCAAGTTTGGAAAGGAAGATCGGGAGATCTTCGGTGGCTATCTTCGGTGAGATGGTCACGTGTGCCTTGGTGGCCACGTCCCTCGGGAGAGAGAGACCTTCTGAAGTGACTAGAGGAATGAAGCAGCTGCAGGCAGGAGGAGCTCGGGTCGAGTCAACTGCTACGAGGCGGACTGAAGGAACCGGGAGGTTGAAGGTCGCAGATTCGGGTGCATCTAGCTAGAACTCAGTCATGTTCAGTAAGATGGGCCATGTTGCAACTGGGTGTTGCAACATCTAACTTTGGAAGGTGTCCAAGTTAGGAAGCCGCGGAGAATTCTAAAAGAGGTAACTTTGTAGAGCGTCGAGTGCGTCTATATAAGACATCCCTGCTTTCGAAGATTTAGGATGGAGCCAAAGCAGATGAGAGACTCTTCGGTGAGAGTTGAGTGTGTGGCCGTCGAGCGATCTTGAGAGGATATTCTTTGTATTGAGTGAGTAAGTGAGTGTTGTACTCCTTGTTCTTATACCTCTTTTTAGTGGATTGTTTCTCCCGGGACCGCCCCCCGGATGTAGCGAGGTTGTGCTGAGCCGGGTTACTCAATTTGCTTGTCTCCTTTATCTTGCTTTGATTGTGTGTGAGTGTTTATGCTTTGAGTGAGTTTTTGAGTGAACTTAACACTTCACACCCCCACCGGAACCATCAGGTTGGATGCATTAACTAAGTTGGAACATGAAAGTGAAACTCCTTGTTTATTGTTAGTTACCTGAATGTGATATTTTCAAGTTTTAGGGCTTCCCTACTAATAATCTGAGGTTGGATAATTTCTGCCATGCTATTAACTATTATGATCATAGTAGATATAGATTTATAGAGAGATTTTACAGTCAATATATATATATATTGTAATTAAGGCCTTCATATTTTACCAAAGGCGAAATTTCGAGTTTATAAGCTATGAGCTTGGTCCAAGTGATTGGGAACATAGGTTACTTAAAGCAAGTAATTTCGTAAGGACAGATTATTTAAAACAAATGGTTTTAAATTTGTAAATGCGGCAATAGTTTAGTGGCAAGATGTTTGACTTTGATGCATGCATGTCTTCTCCACATTCTCAAAAAAATTTGAATTTTTATATATATTGAAAACATCCATTGATAGAGATCTATTTATTTGAAACTCTCAGTCTTCTAGAAAAATCTGATTCAAAGATTTTAAAAAAATTATAAAATAAATTTTAGATAAATTTGGTAAAAGGTCTCAATAAAAGAAGCAGAAGGAATGATTTAAAATTTTAATAAAATATTTACTTAATATTTAAAAATATAACGTTAAACCATATCTAATGTTTTAAAAATAATTAGGAATCATATATAGCTTTTGTAAAAATTATTTAAAAACAATTCAGCTTTCATAATTTATTAGAAATAATTTTAATTTAATGTATGAAAAGGGATTTGAATTAAACTTAATGTTATTATAAGATTATAAACTTACAAGAGGGCATTTAAAATTTTAAAAATAAAAGGGAAAGATACAAAACCGTGTGCCTTTAATTTTTAGGTATAGATATTTTATATAATGGGTATCAGAAGTTGATAGAAAGGGAAAGAGGAATAGAAGGTGAGGTATGAATCATCATAATCTTTTGTATTTTAGTTAAACAGATAATATACATTTATCACTTAAATAATCCTCTCTTTTCATAAAAAAAAAGTCCCAAAGATAATCTAATAAAACAAAAGCAATTTACTTAAATAATCCTCTTCAAAATTCATGGATCAACCCTCATATATATATATATATATACAAATGGGACAAGTGCAACTCTCATATTTTTGTAATTCTATATTTCTTTATTTATTTATTTTACTCTATTTCATTCAAAACTTAAACACATCTTTTTATTTGTTAATATATAACAGAATAAAATAAAAAAAATCACTTTTTACACTATTCATTATGGGGTGAAAGCATTTGAGCTCTCAACCACCAACATGGGACTTGAGTGCTATATTAACGTTGACGACTCTTATATATAAATATGTATACATATTTAAAAAATAATAATAAATCACCTTGCATCAAACTCTTATATATCTTGATGTCTTTTTTTTTTCCCCTTTTTTTTATCAGAATTTTTTAAATAAATAAAACGGACCAGTAAAAAACGATAAAGGATCTAAATCAAATTCACACAGGAGATGGATCCCGACAGGCACGAGAAGTTCTCTGGCTAGTCGATTCCCTTATGTGTTTCTGTGTCTTGGAGGAGTCCCTCCTCCATTTAGTGTCTCCCGTAGCTTCTTTGCTTTTCTTTTATCATGCTGTGCTTTTCGTTTCTACAGTGGAATTTCATCTGCTCTCTTTGTACTGCTTTTTTTATTAATGCATTTATGATTTATCCACTTTATATATATATATAAAAAAAAAAATCAAATTCACACTTTTTTTTAATTTATTTTAAAAAAAAAGCACAAACACAACAAACCAGTGCGCTTCTCTACTTAATTTGTAAAAAAAAATTTCATCTTTGTTTGATTCGGGGTTTCCCAGCCAGTTTTTTGGTTGTGTTTTTTTTTCCTATTTTATTTCACCCTTGTCATCTCTGGTGAGGTGGGCGTTTTGTGTTGTCTCAGAGCTTCTGTTTTGTCTTTTTGTTTTTATAAATTATTAATGTGTTGTTTATTCAATTTTTTTTTTAAAAAACTAGCAAGAAGCAAATGAAAGATCCAAAACAAATTCAAGATGCTTGATCACTAGACAGTGAATAAATTTTGATTAGTGCTAATTAAAATATATAAACAATCAAACATGACATACATTACACAAGAACACATAAACATAAAACATTAATCACACAACTCTGATACAACTGATACCATGACACATAATCATCAAACATTCATACAACTCTGAGTCTCTGACAAACATCTTCACTAAATATATAGATATATAGATATATATATATATAGATATATGGATTGGTGCTTTCATGGAAGATCAAAATGCATGGCAGTGACAGTAGGAAAATTAAAGCCAGAAGAAAAAGATCACCAAATGAAGGCCCCCATGGCAAAGTTACGTTTCTCTTGCAAGCTGCCGGAGAAGTGCAAACCATACTGAGATAACAAGCAATCAAGCTTCCATTCCGGCATGGTTTCATAATCAGCCTTTGTGTACCTTGGATAGTGCAATGGCATCTGAAAACCTCCACACCTCTCCTTCCCAATATGTCCTTGATCCTGCCTGCTAATATTTGTTATTGGCACTGTCTCCATTTCTCTCTTCCTGAATCTTAATTATTATCAGAATTCAGTACTTGTTTTGTGAAAACATTTGGAGGTGTTTGAGGGGGTTTTTATAGAGGAGAAAGGACTTTTTCTAGATTATTCCCAGAATGCCCTTGTTATGTTGGTGTGTTACAGAGTGTTAAGGGTTGATCTGGCCAGGCACAGGCACACTAACCTTATCATTTATCAACGGCATCTACTTTCTAGGAAAAAAAATAGTGATTTTAGTGACTTCCAGAACAATGAACCACAAACTCATTAATGTTGATTAAAAGGAAGTAAAGATCAAATTGGTGTCATTCTAAGTGTTAGCAACCAGTTCTTATCAACCAGAAATGGACAAGTAGTCTTGTTCCATGATATTTTTTTTTCCACAAAGAAAAAAAAAAAGGCATACCTTGGAGATCAAGGCAGGAAAAAGAGGAGCATTAAAGAGTGGACGAGTTTAATTTGGTGTTTAATCATAATCATTCAATTAACAAGCATAATTATGTCATTAATTACATGAAAATATATTCAAGAAAATTTCATTAAAAAAAAAAATTGTTGATTGATTGCTGAGGAGGAAGGAGAACCATGAAAATAAGGTGTGAATTAATAACAGAAAATGTAGCCAGATCTGAATTGATTCTGGGTTCCACAATTGATTGGTTAAGAGCAATTCTGTCCACCAACTCGGCTGATCAGTTTGATCAAATTCAATGCGTTAATTAAGGACTGTCCCCGCTCCTCTTTTTTATTTTGATTATTGGCCACAAGCTAGTCACTATTTGGTTTTGTAGGGTCTTATAATTGAATGCAAGTAGGGTGGATGAATTATTAAGTTTCTGAATAGTTAAGAATTCAGAATGCTTCTGAAACTTTTAGAAGGAGAGAAAATGCTAATGTTTCAGTGACTATTTACATCACATTAAAACACCTGTTAAATATACAAAGGCTACAAGTTATCCTATGTTTGATATGCTTGGAAATGCAAAATAATGTATGATGAACACATGGTAAAAGAATGACAGATTTCATCTTAAAATTTGAGATGTTATAAAAATGAACCTCTTGAGAAACACCGAGTTTGTAGTGCATAAATTAAAACTAAACAAAATAAAATAGTGCAATTAATACTGACAAGTATAACAAATCCAATTTTTAATATGCTTTTTGCTTAGACTTTTGCGGCTAGAGATCAGCTTCCAGTGATTCAATTCAAAGCATTAACCGCTCTCTTGACTTTCTGAGTGCTAGATCGACAGACTTTGCCGGTAGCACCATGTCCCAACTTCAACCCCATGAGTGGTATGTTTTTGTTTGAATGTATTGACCTCCGTTGCCTTTTGGCGAACTTCGTCTTCACAACCGTTGTGTTGTTGTTGTTGTTTTCTTTTGTTATTTTATTTCTTAGTTCTTTGTTTGTAGTCCCTAGAGTGCATCATCTTTGGTGATGCCCTCCTAGTTTTTTTTGTTGTTTTGTATTTTCGGTTCTTGTTTTTGCTTTGTTTTATATGTTTTATTTTCGTGTGGCTTTTTAATAAATTCGTTGTTTATCCACTTTATTTCAAAAAAATATAATAATAAAAATAAATAAATAAATTTATAATTCAGCATCCCCAATTAAGTTCACATTCAAGTTCAATATGGAGAAAAGTTTGCAACAAAGTAGGTTGTTCATCCAATCCATATATATATATATATATATATTTAAATACTCACACCAAGGGCCATCTGCGGATCATTCTATGCTGAAGTTTGAAAGTCAAGTCATTATGTACCTGTAACATTAACTTTAGAAATTTCTGATCAATGATCACCACAAGAAAAAGAATTTAAGAAAAAAAAAACCCAAAAAACTCATAACGCAAGTCTTTTTATTGTGAGATTTTAAAAGTGCAGAGAAATCAGATGATATCATTTACATTGTATTGTATGTTAATTTTTATGTCATATATATTTTTTTTTTGAATAAAATGGATAAATCACAAATTTATTAAAAAGGAGCAAACTGAAAGCAACAAAGTACAAATAAAAATACAATAAACACTGAATAAAAAGCAGTCCCCGCTATCCTCACTGGGGATGAGAATAGCAGAGAACGAGGAAAGCGAAAAAGGATAGAAAGAGGAGTAATCTGAAACCCATGAAGTCAACCATACTGCAGTACTGTGCCATCTCGGAGAATTTTATTCTTATTTTTTCTTAATTTTATTCTTATGGTATTTTTAAATAAAATAATTATAAATATAGTTTGTGATGCTCATGGTGGTATCTTTTATTTTTAATCAATGGGCTTTTTGTATTTTTACCGTAAAAAGTCAGAAATCTAAGTTATGATGCTCATGGACTAATCATAAGTTACTATGCAAATCCCTACATAATCTATTCAGCTACGTTTTTTTTAATAGAAACAACTTAATTAAAAAAATGATCAATTCCTGGAACAAAAAACCATTGACTGAGAGCCTTTATATTTCAATAACAAATCCACTAGTTATTATTGTTAATTTTAAAAATCAAATTAATACATGATTACTCTTTATATTTAAACAGGAAAAAATCAATTAAAATAAATAAACCTGAAAATTATCTGATTATTAATTTTAAATTTCTAAAATAAAATTTAATAGTGTGACATTGTATATTAAACTTAAATTTAAAAATTAATCCCTTTGTATATTTAAACATTAATTGAACACAATTCATTTAAAATCAATAAAAGCATCTAAATCGTATAATTACCCTTTTTAAACCTTGAAAATTAAATTTAACAACCATTACTTTCCATATTTAAATTTAAAACAATTTATTAATAACAGTCACATTGCAATTTCTTATCTTTGTTAGGTTTGAATATAAAACTGAAAATGAATATTTATTGATCTAATAATTCACAGTAGCAAATTTATCATTTATGATTGTACCTGATAGAACTAATCATGTATAACTTGAATTTCTGGATGGTTATGACCAAATTTACTAGCATGTATGGGAAAGTAAGAAGCTTTTGAGGGGAAAAAGTTTATTTTGGGGAAATTGTATGCTTCATTGTGTCATACAGACATACAGTTTGAGGAAGAGTACATGGACATTCTTTGTTTTCTATTGGTGTACCATGTGTAATGGAAGTGTTGTTCGGACTTTCTTGTTTTATTTGAAGTGGTTTATCTATTTTTTTTAATAAATAAATAAATAAAAAGAGTATATACACTCAAAGTTTACAATATGATCAATTCTTATTTTGAGAATTAATCATATACTTTGTCCTAGCTTTTTTCTGTCACAGAAGGATCTTGAGTGAAACTGAAAGTTTTCATTTCGACCATTCGGCAAAATCTGGAGTTTTTAGGATCTCGTGTGAAGGAGTTTAGGGGGGCTCCGTCGACCAAGAAGGCACATGGCCAAAACACAGGTTAGAGTTTTTTTGGGTGAAACATTGAGAAAGCCCTTTATTCTTCGCTCGTGTTGTTTGTCTTTTTTTGTCTTTTTTAGATTGTGGTACTCGTACCACACTTAGTAGTATGACGTTTTTTTTTTTGTTTCTTCTTCTCCTAATTAGTGGAGGGTTATTGTTATATTTCCTATTTTAATTAAAGTGGTTGATTTATATTTAAAAAAAAAAATCCATGGTAATGAAAATTGAAAACAAACCAAGTGAGCAGCAAAAATTTGTGAAAGAACTCTCCCGGGTGCTAGTGCTACTTTATTATTCTCTTGACATTGATTTATGCTCTTTTCCCCCTTTCTTAGTAGTCAATACCTAAGCCTTATACATTGCAAGCCTAGTAAAGACCTATTGATCTTAGTTGTGTGTGTCAGTCTACATTAATAGAGAGGAATGTAGAAAGATGAAATTTTAAAGCCCCTCTAATTTGCTTGGATGTTGTCTTTGTGTCATTTGCTCCATATGAGCCAATTGAAGAAACAAGCATGAAATCTCAATCAAAAAAGACGATGAGTCTCTTGGGGGAGCTATGGAAAGGAGGAACTTCGCCGGAAAAGAAAGGAGGATTGACGGCAAGTGGGGAAGGTATCTTAGATAAACCGGGCATGTCTTACTCTGAAGCAGCGAGCTCTTCGTCAGAGGATAAACGGAGCCCGAATAGGATGTTGGGCGATTTGCAGAAGAAGGTGAGACCTCTTGTGGGAGCTAAACGACCCAGGTCGCCAGGGGAGCAAACTTGTGGGCGGTGTTTTAGGGCGACGCACAAGACTTCGGAATGCAAACATCAGGTTGTGTGCCTCCGCTGTAATGGGGTTGGACACGTTGCTGCGAGGTGTAGGATGGAAGTTCGCCGAAGTCCAAAGAGGAAGAGACTGCATGTTCGGTCGAAACACCAGACGGTGGTTGAAGATCAGAATCTGTTGAAGTCCCCGTCTGAGACTGCACCCCCACCTTTAGGGCCAAGTCTACTGATGCCTCCATGGTCAACTCTTTCTCTCCCGCTAACTCCGGAGATTACAGCGGTTAGGGAGGAGTTGGCGTTAGTGGTGGTCGTGACCATTATCTCCGGATATGTGACCGATTTGGCACTGGACGAGGTGCTTCCCTCGATCATCAATCGTTCGCTTGCAGGCCCTCTCACCCCTGTAAATGATAATACGTATCTTGTGCCGCTGTCATGCCGGGCTGATGTGAAAGAGGTCAGTAAAATGGAAGTGATGCAGTTCTCGACCAAGGACGGGGTGTGTTCGGCGAAGTTTGCACCGTGGACGGTGGAGCTTGGGGCCGTGGAGAGAGCGTCTGGTGAAGGCGTATGGGTTCGTATATGGAATCTTCCCATGCATGGCTGGTGTTGGAGTGTGATTCTGGAGGTTCTGAAAACGGTAGGTGAGATGGTGTCATTGTCGCAGGAATTTAAGACGAACAAACGCTTCGTCTCGGCTTTAGTTCGTCGGAGGAGGGGGGTCTCATTGCCCATGGAGCTCGAGCTCAGCCTGGGGATGCGCAGATACATGGTGCTTCTGACGGAAGACAATAAGACTCCTCCTATCTATCGGCCGAAACTTGGTCGCTTCGTTCTCCCTGATCGGTATTTAGGTGGCGATCTTGTACCTCCGTCGAGGCGTGCGGTCCATGAGATCAATTATGAGGAAAAAGGTAAGCGTCCAGCTGTGCAGCCCTCGCCGAAGGAGTCAGAGGGGTCGGTTGAGCGCAGCTCCCACCCTGGTACCGGGGCGGTCTCTGCTGGGTCGGGGAGAAAGACCCAGACTGCGCCCTCGAACACCGGCATGGACTCTTCCAGAACCGGTGATGGTGACCATAGGCTGGCGGAGGAAGGGAAGTCGACGTTGGTTGAGCGTCGCTCCCGCGTAGGCCGATCCAGGGTTGTCATGAAGGACCGTGAGAAGGTGGTGGAGCCACGATCCCACGTTGCCGGTGTCATGGAACGACCGCGGTTGTTGGTACGGGGACCGATGGGCCATGGTGAATTGCGGGGTGGAACCGCTGGGAGGTCGGAGGTCGGTCAGCGATGTGATAAGACGAAGCCGATGTGTTCGTTGAGTGGCTCGATGCAGCATGGTGTCGAACGTTGGATGGGTCGTAAAAGGCTAGAGTCTGGGTCTTCCGATTCTAGGTCAGACAAAAGGTTTTCGTCGTCCGAGGTTATCGACAAGGACGGTAGCGCGATCCCAGGCGAGTCCGAGGTTTTCGTCGACACGCGTCGAGAGGAGAATAGACGATATGAGGGTATAACTAAAATAGCCACGTCTGACTTTGTGGACTCGTTAGAGAAGGAAGCTGGGCCAAAACTCGTGGCCGACCCAATTACTCTGCTGGAGGAAGACAGAGTCGGTATGGACCTTTTTCATGTGTGTGAGATGGGCCCTTTCTTGGGCCAGGTTTCTATTATGGAGGAGCGGGAGACCCGTATGGATTTGTCTCTGGGTTCTTTGAGTGCTGCTTGTGGGACGGACAATGTGAGGGAGATCACTACGTCTAGTCCTGACGTTGGGGTGACTAAGAAGGTTGTCGCGCCTGTGGATCATCAGGGGTCTGGGAGTGGCATTGATAGGTTACTAGAGGGAGTTGATATTATGGATGAAAAGGCTAGACCAGCTACTAACCCTCCTGAGGGCTTTCATTGGCAATTTTTAGCCAATATTTGGGTTCTGGCCCCAGTTGTTGTGCTCAAGGACTCTGATAAAGGGGTGGATTCTAATGACCCTAATGTCTCTGAGTCTGAAGACATTGAGGAGGTTTATGCCTCGGATGATTCCAGAAGATCTCTAAAGGAATTATTGCCAGGTCTGAAGGGAGGAAGCTCCCCCACTTCTGAGGTTCCTAAGGGGGTTAGAAAGAGTGAGCGTCAAAAGAAGCCGTCGTCCAGATGGAATGAAGAGGCAGGGTTCTGGGCTGAGCCTCCTAGATCGACTAAGAAGAAGGTCCTCCGTGATGAGCCCTCAGAAGGTACGCCTTCCATGCCCCTTCTTATTTCTGATTGGTCTAAAGTTCAATTTGCTAAATATTGTAATGCATGCGGTATTTCGTTTGATGATTCTGTCTCGAACTTGGATGCATGTTATGATTTTATCCGTAATATCGAAATGTCAAGCTCATTTGCTTGTGATGTCTCCAATTTGGAGAGGGCGGAGACCTCCTCGAAGGTCCGCAGTAACTAAATAGTTATTTATGAATATCATCTCCTGGAATGTTAGGGGCCTGGGCAGGCCAGCGAAACGGCTCCTAGTAAAGGACTTTTTAAATCTTCACTTTGCGGATGTTTGTTGCTTACAAGAGTCTAAATTAGAGAATATTTCGGAGTCGACTTGGAGAGAAATTGGGGGTCCACGTTTAGACAAATTTGATTTACTCCCCTCCGTTGGGTCGTCGGGTGGTATTATCGTCGGATGGAATAGTACCCGACTCAAGGGTTCAGTGGCGCTGAGGGGGGTGTTTAGCTTAACTATCGATTTTGTCTCCAAGTTGGACAACCTTGCTTGGAGGTGTACCTCAGTTTATGGCCCAAATGCGCGTAATCTTAAGAGGGCTTTTTGGGATGAACTCCGTGGATGTCAGGGCGGCTTGGGGGTCCCCTGGGTGATTTGCGGAGATTTCAATGCGATTTTCTCTTTGGAGGACAAACTGGGTGGGAATCCTAACTTAACGGATATTCGTGATGCTGCCAATTTTTTATATGATTTGTGCCTTCTTGAACCACCATCGATCGGTCGAAGATTTACGTGGACGAATGGGCAGGCGGACCCTGTGTGGGTTAAGTTGGATCGTTTTCTCACTAATAAGGATTGGGCGGATCGCTTCCCTAGAATGATTCAAAATTGCCTTTCGAGATTGGGATCTGATCATGTGCCTATTAGGCTGGAAGTGGGTATGCACTGCGCTTTGCCTAGGCAGTTTCGATTTGAGCGTGCCTGGACCACTGTGGATGGCTTTTCGAATTTGGTAGCTCAATGGGGGGAGGGTTCGAAACCGCAGGGTTGTGGGGCATTTGTGATGGCAAAGAAATTGTCTTGCCTTAGGGATCATCTTCGCCGATGGTCCAAGGAGAGCTTTGGTTCCATTAAGCTTCGAAAGCTGTCGTTACTCCATGATCTTGAATTGCTGGATATCATCAAAGAAGACAGGTGCCTTAACGAGGTCGAATCTCTGAAAGAGCGGGAACTGACTGAGAGTTTAGCTGTTATCCGTAGGCAAGAGGAGATCTACTGGAAGCAGCGGTCCAGATTGCAATGGCTTAAGGAAGGGGATGAAAATACGAAGTATTTCCATTCGGTGGCAAACGGAAGAAAAAACATCAACTTTATCCCTTCCATCAGTGTTAGAGGGGTCCCCCTGACTGAAACTAGAGATATTGGGAAAATCTTCGAGGACCGTTTCCGGGCTCTCTTTGGGCAACATCGTGCCTTCCGTTTGAAAGGGGACCTGGCTTACCTCCTGAAGAACAAAGCCTCGGTGTATTTGTCCTCTCTCGAGCTACCTTTCACGATGGAGGAAGTTAGAAGTGCAGTGTTTGGTCTGGGTAGTGATAAGGCACCGGGCCCCGATGGGTTTCCTTTGTATTTCTTTAAGAACTACTGGGACATTGTCAAAGGCGAGGTGATGCATCTATGCGAGGATTTTTATGCGGGAAAGGCTAATTTAGAGAGAATAAACTGGGCCTGTATTGCTCTTATCCCTAAGGTCGTGACCCCGATGGAAGTTGGTGATTATCGTCCCATTAGCCTGATTAATTCTTCCTTGAAGATCATCTCCAAAATTCTGGCTTCGCGGCTAAGCTTAGTGATGGACTCGCTGGTGGATCATGCCCAATCTGCTTTCCTTAAGGGGAGATGTATATTGGACAACATCGCTACGGCGGAAGAAGCAATCTTTAGTATCCATAAAAGAAGACTGACTGGCCATATCCTCAAGGTGGATTTCGCTAAGGCTTTTGACTCGGTGGACTGGGACTTTTTGCTTGAGCTACTGAAGATTAGGGGCTTTGGTCCTAGATGGTTGGGATGGATATCTTCGATACTATCCTTGTCTAAAGCCTCTATCATCGTCAACGGGTCCCCGAGTGGTTATATCCGTTATAAAAGGGGTCTACAACAAGGTGACCCACTGTCACCGCTGCTCTTTGTGTTGGTGTCGGATGTGCTGTGTACCATGTTTGAGAATGCGCTTAACGCTCAAGTCTTTATTGGGGTGTCGTTGGGGGAATTCGGCAGAATATGTAACTTGCATTATGCAGATGATCTGCTGGTTATGACGGTGGGTGGGGCCGAAGATCTCCGCGTAATTAAGCTGATCCTATTGATCTTCGAAGGGCTTTCTGGTTTGGCAACTAACTTCACCAAAACTTGCCTTTACTCCACCAACCTGAATCACCTTCCTGACGTTAGGGCTACTTTGACCGCTAATTGTGCTGCGGGTCTGCTTCCAGTTACTTATCTGGGTATTCCTGTCTCTGGTAGGCGCCCCAAGAAACAGGATTGGGAGAGTTTGATCTCCAAAGTCCGTGGACGTCTGACCTCTTGGAAATCCTCTTATCTCTCTATTGGAGGTCGACTCACTTTGATCAATTCTGTGCTATCAGCTATCCCGATGTACTGGATGTCTTTATTCCGGCTTCCTGAGTGGGTTATTAAAGACATTGATAGGATTCGTAGGGATTTTTTATGGTCGGGTCCTGATATTGATCACCCGGGATGTAGATTGGTGGCTTGGAAGAACATTTGTCGTTCGAAGGAGCAAGGTGGCTGGGGTATCTTGGACTTGCGTTACTTCAATTTGGCTCTGCTGGGAAAGTGGAGATAGAAGTTTCTCACGGACTCGAACTGGGGAGGGGCGAAGATATTAAGGTTCAACTACAAAGATCCTAGTTGGGACTTATTTCAGCGCCCGAAAGGAAGAATTTCTTTCTTTTGGTCGGGAGTCTCTCGCTGTCTCCCGGCTTTTAGAGGTTGTGTTGTGGTTAAGGTAAGTTCTGGGTCAGAAGCGCTCTTCTGGAAAGACAGATGGTTCAAGGGTCTTGCACCAATGCATATATGTCCAGAAGAATTTCATGATTCATCTAGACCGAATGGGACCGCCGAGAGTTGGCGATGATTTATCGAAGGCAGCCGTTTGCTAACGATCCTGAGGCGATGCAGTTCCTTTCTAGCATAAATTTGGCTAATGAGAGCAACAAGGACATGAAAACTTGGAGTCTAACCGCTAATGGGGCATTCTCCGTCAAATCTTTTTTACGGTCTGTTGAATGAGGGGGGCCTTCGCTGCTCCCTTGCTAACGCTTTTTGGAAAGGTCCTTGTCCAAAGAAAGTCAACATCTTCAACTGGTTGGCGTGGAAGAACAAGATTCTCTCTTTGGAGAACCTGGCTCTGCGTCGATGTAATAGACTTCCGACTGATACTTGTGTGCTTTGCCACTCGGCTGCAGAATCAGTCGACCATCTTTTTCTTCATTGTCGGTTCTCTCAGGAGGTGTGGGATCAACTTAGAAGGATGTTCCAGCTACCTGCACTTCCTAATTCTACGTCTCTTCTATGGGGAGTCTGGAGGTCTGCTCTAGGTTCCTCTGCCTGGGTGGTTGGGGATGGTGTGGTCAAAGCATTTGTTTGGTCCATTTGGCTTACGAGAAATGATTGTATCTTTTCTGCTAAATGTGTGAATGCTATATCTGTATTGCGGATGACTGGCCATTTGATTATTTCCTGGTTCTCTGCAGCTCCTGATGGTCAGAGAGTGAAGTTAGAGGATTCTATTTTCTCTATCAGGCGCAGCTTGGAGTTTATCGGACCTCGGACCGAGGGACTGAGGGATGCTCCCACGGTTGAGGTGGACCCTGAGGCTAGTAAGGAGTAGGCTGGGTATGAACTTGGGGTCAGGAGGAGACCCGTTGTTCCTCCGTATTTGTACCTTGTTTACCTTGTTTTGCTTTTTCCACATCTAGTGGATGGGTGTCTGTACTTTTGGCTCTTTTCTTCTAATGCAAGTGGTTTATCCACCTTTTAAAAGAAACAAGCATGAACTCATAATTGATCACACACAAGTTTGGGTACAAAGAAAAGAGTTTATTAACACTTGATTTTTGATTCTTGTTCATTAAAAATCTCATCTTCCCTTGGATTGTATGGTCTTTGCCCATATAAATGATGCATGAACTTGTTGATTAAATTTGTTTGCTCTAGCACTACAAAAGTTTAAAGTCTGAGGTTGTTTAGGTCATGTTGCATGTCATATTTTTATGCCTTGGTTCATGCTTAATGAAAGAAAAATTCATGTCAAGTTATGCCTTACGTCCTTAGATTGCAAATTTAGTGGGTAATTCATATTTTGTATTTGTTATGTAAGTTTATTTGATGCCTAATGCTATACTTCTTAGTTGAATAATAACTACCATATTGGTTGAGTTTAGTTGCATATATTAGCATGCTTGAGTTTAATTGCATAATAACTACCATCGTGCTTGTCTCTCTACGTTATTTACTTGATATCTTTTATAAACATATATCTCTATGTTGTTTGCATATTAGCATGTTTACTTTATAATAACTACCTCATGACTTATGACACTTGGGCCTCGGGCTCACAGTGACAATAAATAAGGATAAAACAAAAGATGGTAAGTTATATATTGATCACGTGACATGTCATGTGTAAGAAATGGATTACGTGGCTTACCATGTCATCAAAAAGATGATGCATGAGCGATGACATGGTAATCTATGTTAGCCACAAGATAATACCATATATCCCTGATCACTCGATTGGAAGGAAATAAAAATATTAAGGAGCAAAAGAGCACACCTTGGAGAAAGAGAATCTAACAGAAAGAAGTGAAAGAGCACACTCCGGAGAAAAAGAATGTGAGAGAAGGAATTAAGCAAGTGTGTGTTTAGGGTCATGATTGGACATATATTTATAGCCAAAAAATCTACAAAAACTCTCTTAAATACACAATGTGGGACTATAAATGAGAAAAGATTTGGTTTGAGTGTGCTAACATGTGGGACCAACTGGAACACGCAAGACTCACATCCAACAACCATGTTATCAAAAGATGATGCATGAATGATGACATGAAATCTACATTAGCCACAAGATAATACCATATACCCGGATCACTTGATTGGAAATAAATAAAAATATCAGGGAGCAAAAGAGCACACTATGGAGAAAGAGAATGTGAGAGAAGGAAGTAAAAGAGCACACTTGGGAGAAAGAGAATGTGAGAAGGAATTAAGCAAGTGTGTATTTAGGGTCATGGTTGGACATATATTTATAGCCAAGAAATTTCCAAGAACTCTCTTAAATACACAATATGGGACTAAAAATGAGAAGAAGTTTGGTTTGAGTGTGTCAGCATGTGAGACCAGATGGGACACACAGGACCCACGTCCAACAACCATGTCATCAAAAGATGATGCATGAATGATGACATGGAATCTACGTTAGCCACAAGATAATACCATATACTCCGATCGCTCGATTAGAAGATAATAAAAATATCAGGGGGCATACTAAAATTTTTTGTAGTTGCTTTACCAAATAGGAATTTATGAATAATTTAATGGTTAATAAGATAGTTTACCTTTTGTTTATAATAATAATTAAAAGAGCAAAGTCCACACTCAGGTGGCCAGTGGTGAGAGAGAATCCGTGAGGGCCTTGTTTTTATAAACTCATAAAATTCTTGGATGAAAGGGTTGAGCCTAATAAAATGATTCTTGCAAAAATGCTCTGGACTGCTATGCTTGAAGTTCACTAGGCTAGTAGAAATTCAAAAATTACCCAATTCAGTTAACTTTATCTTACATTGTTGTAATTAGAGTTTCAAAATTAATGCATGACTTGCCTATTGTTATTTGTTGAAATTTATTCCAAATAATCTCATTTCCTAGAAAGCACAAAGTGTTATTTTACTATTATTTATTTATTTTTTGTTCATTCTGGTTATACAATATGCCAAATTTTAAAACTACCAACAATTTTTGTATCATAAATTTTACTTCATACAATCATTCATTAAAATGTATTTAATTTCGTATACATAACTTCAGTTCTTTTATCAACATATAGATCTATATCTGAAGGATGCAAAACTGTCATTCTCCATCCAGATATTTCTATATGGTGATAACTTATGCAGAAGATGAAATGCATAGAAAGAGTTATTTGATTTTTGGATTGTATTTTTTTTTTAAAAAAAAAATTTATGGAGGTTTCCACTTGTTCTATGTGCTAATCAATATCTCCTTTAATTCTTTTCCTTGACAATTAGTGATGTAGTAAGCAAAGCAATTTGTTAGTTCCGCCGGTGTGGTTTGTGAGTTTTAGGGAACACTCAAGCACTCATAGATCTCACACAAACCATCAAAGAAAATTCACACAAACAAAACAAGAAGGAGACACACAAAATTGGTAACCCAGCTCAGGCCCACTGCTCATCGTCCCGGGGGCCAAGCCTGGGAGATAAACAATCCACTAAAAAGAGGTAAAAAATACATGAGTACAAATACTTGTCACTCACACTCTCAATGAAGATCACTACCCTCTCTAGATTGTCTAGTACTCGCCACCTCTCCTCCAAGAGACACCCAAGAGTCACACTTACAATTTATGAGCAAGGTAGCTTATATAGACGCCTCAACGTCCCAAATATAGCACATACATCTTTTAGAATCTCCGCGGCTACTAATTTCAAAACCTGCCAAAATTAGTTGTTGCAACTCCTGTTGTAATATGAATTGCAACATGGCCCTGACTGTTGACTTGACTGAGTTCTGGTTACGTTGCGGACGACCTCACGACCCATCAACCTCCCGGTCATGCTTAGTCCGAGTCGATGCAACCAAATCTCCTGATCCCAACTGCCGGCAACTAGCCTACCTCCTCAGTTCCTCATCACGCAGTCCCCCGCAAGGGGCGCACGTCCTTGTGCGTCTTACATGAAACTTGCCAAACTTAGTCTTCAATCTTCCAAGTTTGGTCTTCAAAGATTCTCTAAACTTGATCTTCAATTCACTCAAGTTTGGTCTTCAAATCTTGCCTTCAATAGACTTCAATCAATCTTCATCAAAGATTCTTCAAATCAAATCTTCAATTAGTCTTCATTCCATATTTAGTCTTCAATCACATCTCCTAAATATGGTCTTGAATAACTCTACCAAAATCTTCAAGATGTCTTGCCTTACAGCCAAGTCTCCTTGCCATGTCACCATACTCTCTATGTCATCAATTTTGCCATGTCACATAGATTGCCACGTCATCTTGACTATGTGTCAAATCATGCCAATAATAATGCATTGCACTAACACAATTAACTGACTTTGTTCTGTTTTACTGTTCTATAGATGTTTGTCGATACTCGATAGTGGTGTCTCATACATTTTTCCTCTCCTCTTCCAACCCTCTTCCGTTTTTTGTGCTTGAAACAAATGACATGCTTCCCTCGTTGAAGCCAAAACATGTTAAGTTAGATTATTGTTTGCTAATACTAGTCATCTGTACCATTTCTATAACTTTGCAGATAAAATTAACATGAAAATCAAAAATAATGTGCAGTGTTATTATTATTATTATTCTAATGAAAGTGGGACAAGTCACATTACTTACATAGTCACTGAGATGTGAACATTCCAACTCATGTAGAACTCTTCATAGACTTGCATGAGATAAGAGTAACTTTAATGGGGAGGCATCCGAGCACTTTGAGCGCTTAATGAGGATATAACAATTATTGAGCGTTAGGTATCCACCCAGCAAACGTTCAATGGTGGGTCCTACAGTTAAAAATTTGATATTTTAAAAAAAGCTGTTAGTATATATATATATATATATTTATTTATATATATATATTTATATTATGTAAATTTCAAAACTATTCAAAATTTATTTTTTATTTCCAAAATCACCCAAATTATTTAAATTTTATTATTAATGTAATTTAATTAATATGTAATTTTTAATTAATATAATAAAAGTTTAATGAGTAAGAGTTTAATGTGTTAGATTATGGGTCCTATTTTATACTATAACTATTATGAGAGATAGTTTAATAGGTAAAATTTTAATGAATTGATGATGTGATGTGTACATCAAATCCCATAATAATTTAACTATTAAAAATACCTTAATATAAATATATTATAAAAAATAAAAATATAAACATGGAAAAATTACTCGCTCACCCTCGTAATTTTTCAAAACTTCCCTAAAAACCCCTCCAACTTTTTGCACACCCCTGACAAACCTCCGTTATATTTTTACATTCCTTTTTAACCCCTCACGGTAAGTTGAAGTGGGTCCACGATATGAAATTCCTTTTTCGCCTCGCAAAAGTGCGAAAAACTGGCTACCCAATCATAACTTTCTTTACGCATAGTAATCGCCTCCTCGCTTTTTTCTCAAACAAAGTTTTAGGCTGCCTATATCTTGCTTTCTTCTTGTTCTCGTTTCTTCTTGTTCTTGTTCTTCTTCTTCTTCTTTTTCTTCTTCTCATTCGGTGCATTCAATTTTAGCTCTTCCGATTAAAATTACTGAGTAGTTTTTGCTGCTATTGCATAGATACAACGGGGAGCGAGCGCTTAATGCTCACTGCACACGACTTCTGGGAATCAAGTTAGCAATAAATATGTGAGCGATGAGGTCCTCGATATTTCCCGTGTCGTGCGAGTTTATCACACTCGATGGACATAAACCAGATGTCCTCATATAAAACGAGGTCGACTTCCAACACGATGCGTCACGATGCACTCCATCTTCAAATGTTCGTTGTTGATCTCTGTTGTTGAGACGTATGACGTGGCATCAGTATCCCATCGAAAACGAGTTCTTCTCGTTGTAAGTTTCTTCTCGCTTATGTTTATATAGCTGTAGAAGTTAATTATTGTTTATTATCCCTCGCCATCGCTTTACATTTATCAAGTTTCCATTTAAAACACTATCGTCTCCGATTAACTTATTAACTTATTATTTAACTTTTTGTTTTAACGCTTAAGATTTATGTTTATCGCTTTAAATATTTTGTGTCTCTGCTTTAAATATCGATCGTGTTCGCTTAAACCAAAGTGTCGGGCGAGTGAATCGCAGCCGCTTTCGCTCCACATCACGGCGAGCCTCGAGGGGTGTGGCATGCCTTCCTTCCTCATCCGATCGTCAAGTGGTCGCCGGATATCGACAATGTTTTGAAGGCGCTGAATATTTTCAGAGACGCACTTTAGAATTTTGTAATCAAAAAGGAATTTTGACTTCAAATTATCAAGAACGAGAAACACCCTAGACGATCGTGAAGGAAGCTTCGACTTCAAAAACTGGCGATAAGGAAGCTATATTCCCTATACCGACAAACGACAAAGCCGATGGATGAAAATCGCGAATCAAGGCTATGCATCGCCTCGCGACGAGAAGGCAACCTCGGGTGTCCTAGACGAAAGAGATCGAGTCGTAGCGTCCCGAGGTCCGTGCAGTTGCGTTGTAGCCATCGCACGCTTTCGTGTCACAATCGCAGATCGCGGAATGAATCTGCCGATCTCAGTATCAGGTATATACTTCTTATTATTGTTTAAATATCGAACTTTATATTTAAATATATCTCTTACGCTTTTAAATATTTTATTCTCCTGCTTAATCGTTATTTTTTTATCGCTTAAAAATAAATTTGTATCCGCTTAAAATGTACAACGGGACGGGTGCTAGCTGCCTCCCTAGCTGCACTAATACACGCCGTTCCCCAAGCCGCTTTCCACTCCCCTGTCAGCACATAAAAATCGGAACATTACATTACACTCTATAAGAGATTATTAAGTAATAAGGATATTTTAAACGAGAAAATATTAAGTATATTTTTTTGTTGTAATTACATTGATATTATTAAATAATAAGGATATTTTAAATGGAAAATATTAAATTTAAAACAGAGAAACCTAAACTTAACAAGAGAAAACGAAAGTTAAAGGGCAAAAAAGTTATCATTATACGCTTAAAATGAATGTTGATATTAGCCGATAATGAAAATGAAAAATGAAATGTAACCCCTACCCGATAAATGTACCTCAGGACTACAATATCATCCAACAAGAAATGTAACCTCAAAAAACCAAATGTAATGAATTTAATTGAATTTAGATACACGTACATTTACATCGACAAAATTTGTCATGTTCTTCGAAAAATGAATCGAATTTAAACCGCGTTTACATTCGAAACTATTACACCCATACAAATCGACTACGACCCCGCTTATGCAGCACTACTTCCGGTTCGTTTTACACAAAGAAAAGCGGAGTTTAAACAATTACATTGATATTTACACAATGAACTATATACTTAAACACCGAAAGTGTATGTTAAACAATCGAACTGGATTATTAAAAGAAAGAATCGCAGTATACAAATATAGAAAGAATGACTCAAGAACCCGCTTACTGAAGACTCTCCTCCGTCTGCGATGCCACGCCTCCCTCCCTAAGTATGCGGGAAACATACCTTCATCGCGCAGATAGGGACGCCATCATGCTGACTCCGTAGCTTCTCACCGGGCGAGTAACCCGCCGATAAACCGCATGACATAGACGCTGCAGTCGTACACTTCCTTTCTCGTCGGGGCTTCGATTGTCGCGAACAAGCGGGTACTATGCGTCACGACTCACCTAACTCCATGTCGATACAGTAGGTCGAATAGGTTCCGCGTCGAGATATACAAGTTCATATTAGAATGCCGATTATTTACCGAACAATATTACACAAACACAAATTATTAAAGCACTTACCATTTCTAGCGCTTTTTTATCAGTATTCTTCGCTTTGGCATGAAGAATAACGCCTCAGTATTCTTGTTTTTTTCATTGTCAGGGACCACGACATGGAAGTGGCCACTCATAATTATCGGGAGGATGACGATGTCCACTTCATGCAAGTCGCCGCGGCATCTCCAATCATAGCCATCGTGGATTCAGTGCGCCGTCGCCCGCTGACATGAACAAGGCCGTGCCAGTACGTGTGCGACGGAGGCGCCGCCTTATAACGAGCATAGGCACTACGCTCATCGCCTTTGCAAGATACATACGATCGCGCTCCATCACATCGCTCGCGACCGCCTCCTTCCCCCGAGCAGTCGAATAGATCGCCCGCGTGGTGCCGACAGAGTCATTCTTCCACACGACAGTCGCTGCGGTTGAACCAGAACAAAGACATGTAAACAATGTCAGAAGTATAAAATTAAACGTTAAAGTATAAACTTTAAATTCTATATTGAATGTTTAAACGATAACGGTAATATTTAAAGGGTATCACTTATAAGTTAAATGTTATCTGTAAATTTTAAACGTTAACGCTCCTACTTAAATGGTAACTAAAACAGCTTTTTAAACAATATCATAAAAACTTCAAACTTACTTTGTCCATAGGGGCGTTGAGGAAGATCCTTATCAACTCCTCGCTCGTACTTATTGAGGCGCGATTGAGCCAATGTATCTTCTGAATGAAGACTCTTCCCGAAGTTCTTCTACTTTTTATCGGGCTTCCTTTAATGGGGCACCACTAGCAGAGATCAACCCGGGAGACACTTCCTTACACGCTTCTTGTTCTTGTGGGATCGTGTCGCCTTCGACGCGGCGACGGTCACCGTTGGTTCCACCGTGAATTCCACTTCGCTGAGGATAGACTCAACGACCTTCTCAACCGTGAGTTCCACGGCAGCAGCATCAATGGGAGACACAACGTTGTCTGGTTCTTCTTCTTCATGGATTGTGTCCATCTTTGATGTCGCACTGTCAGGCGCCGGTTCCACCGTATGCATGATGTCGTCAACAACAGAGTCGACGATCTTTTCCACCGCGAGCAAACTCGGCGCCATCTTCAATCTCCTCCACCGTGATGGGCATGTCATCAACGTCACAACATCACCAGCATGGTGCCACTGCCGATGAGTGCCGCTATTATTTCATCGTCACCGGCACGGGCGGAGACTGGAGGCATTATTGTTTTCCTCTTTTTGCAAGCTTCTCGAACGAGGCCGTCTCTGAAGGGCCACCCCGATGATGTCCTCGCTGGGTCGAACTCCGACGGCGTATCCGTCCCCGGTGCTTCATTTGTTTGAAGGGAAGGCGCAATGATCGTGACCGCGACCGGCCTTCCAACGCCTCCACCCGAAAGCGACAAGCCGAGGGAACTCGGTCATCAAAATCGCAAGCCTCGCATGAGAGTTTCAGCTGACATCTCGCCTAGTGCCGGCAGGGGGAGCCGCCACGTCGAGGGTGGGCCGACACGGCTCGGGGAAGCCACGGTCATGGGCGAGTGGGGAGGGGCTTCTCGGCCTCGACGAACGCGTGCTGGCCCGAAGCGGGAGAACGGGCGTCCAGCGCGCAAGGAAGAGGTCTGCCTCTCATCTTGCCTTTCGAGCAAGCGTGTCTCGGAGCAATAGCATCCGGACCGACGGTTGGCCGAACAAATACTTTTTCATCAAGATTCGATCGGAACCAAAATTTCAGGAAACTAGCATGTGTAAAAGCAAACAATCTTAGCGAAATTATTTAGTTTAAACAATTAAAACTATATTTACACATGTAACTCAGATATTTAAACGTTATAACCTATCTGTGTTAAACAAAGAACAAACAAATTAAACATTAAACTAAAAAGTTTAAACGGTAGTTGAACAAAGTTAAACGGTAAGTTATAATGTTAAACGATAGATGAATAAAGTTAAACGAGTAAATGATATGGTTAAACGTTAACGCCTACGCTTAAACAAAAATATTTTTGAATTATTACCTCTTTTCCTTCGAGAGACGACAAACTCGTCTCTATCGTCGTCGCTTCCCGTGAAAGTATTTTCACCGTAGCACGAAAGCATCCTGGGATCTTGCAGAACGGACTTTCTTTCCGGTTCCGATCACTCGGAAACCGAGATGTTAGCGCCACCGTGCAACCCTTAACATACCCGGTGTCGGGTCTTCTTCCCCGCGCAAGATCTAGATTGCACTCAGACTGCAGCGGCTTGTGGTATGTCCTCCATAAGCCACTTAGGCGTCGCTGCGCCCACGCGTAGCGCCCATTCCGTAGATCATCGACATAATCAACGATCCAGCTTAGGAACCGAGCGAGGAGATATTTGGGAAGAGGATTGTACCCGTGAGGTACACCATCGCAGTTTGGCAAAATTCTCCTCTCTCCCTCTCGTCCAACGAGTCGTCAAGAGTGCTCCTCATGGAGTCTCGTGTCTCTCGTGACGTCTTCGATAAATACCTCTTCGAAAAGTCGACCGTGTTTTCTTCTTCAAACACGATCGCCTCCCCCATCGCAACGCGCCAAGAACGATGCCACATCTTCAGGCCCTCGAAAGTCGAGATGCTTTCCCGATCCTCGAATTTATTGGTGCGGTTATCGTATCTCCGCAACGTAGAGTCAAGAAAGGGCCCGCTCTTGGTATACAGCTTCCAACTCAGTAAATGCTGTGAACGGTGTCCTTCGGATGATGTCCCAATGTCGAGGGATCATGTGAACTTTCAATTCAGCCCACTGTCTCCACTACCGGGTGTCAAGTAGCATCGCCCATTAACTAGATTGACCGCCATAATCACAAGCTCGCGACAATAACAAACGACATTGTTAAGCGGAAATGTAATTTGTTAAACCTAGAAACACTCGGGCTCTAAACACCGATATCATTTTTAAGCAGCTGACGTATACTATTAAACAGTAGATACAAATAATTAAACGGAGACGAACTAACTTAAACCCAGAAAGCTCATTGTTTAAACGGAGACCCTCATTTTTACAAATCGCAACCATATCAACTCGAAAGCGGTAAACGTAGATTATAAACATTACACAAAACACAACAATCGAGAAAACCATTTTCGATCGTATACATAGACGAAAATGTAAAACAAAACAAAAACCCTAGCCGAGACATCTCCCTGCAGACTAACAAAACCCCATTCCGATTAATCCCCCTGAAAGCTTCAATGTCTTCCAACAAAAACAAAATCACAAACCAAAACCGAAAAATGTCTCTTCGTAACAGAATAGTTAACAAAAAACCATAATGAATACCTTAGACTGCAAAGTGACGAAATGCCGAATACTTGCACGGGACTTCTCTTCGAGACGCCCTGGAAGGGAAGAGGCCGTGGGAAGAGAAGAGCTCGGAGACGCGAGTCGAGCTGAGTCACGAGTTGAGAGAAGCAAGCAATTTGTAATGCCTAAGAAAAACCCACCCACTTCCTCTCACACCGCCGAAATGGGTGCAACCCACGACTTCCCGTGCAAGGGCATTTTCGATCCATAAAATTTTTAAATACACCCGCTTTAATGCCAGTACGTACTTTGGGGGTTTCAAAATCATGGAGTTGAAAAAGGAAGGGGTTTTTGGGTATTCCGAAACTATGGGAGTTTGTTTGGCAATTTGGCAAAGTTGTAGGGTTTTTTTGGCAATTTCCACTATAAACATTTATGGGAACAATGCCTAAATTATAATAAGATCAAGCGGTAGCGAATCCTCAAGTCAATTCAAGACCTTATATATATATATATCAAAGATCCTCTAAAGAGACTTTACAAAGTTCTTGAGCTTCCAATTTAAAGTTAGCCAAAAAAACAAAGGAAAGATAGCATAGGCCAAATTTCAAGCCAAATTGTCTTCTCCGCGATGTAGTTCATAATGGCTTTTTTTGATGCAGTTCAACATTTTATTAACTTATAAACTAAACCAAGTTCCTCACTCCAAATTGACTGTTACAACCTACAAGTGATTATTACAAAAAATTTAAAATATACATTGGCACATTTATAAAAAAAAAATACTTTGGTTGACACTGTTTTTTCTTGACACAGGTGGAGACACAAATATATTTAAAAAATAATTTTAAATTAAAAAATCAAATTAGAATAAGATTGATAATAAAATTTTTAAAATAAATATTTGATTTTTAATCCAAAGAAGGAGGGTGGAGACACATGAAGAAAATTCTATTGATTCCACTGTACCACTCTACATTAAAGTGCCAGTTTGAGATGAGGAAAAGAATCAACTTTTTCCCTCAGAAAAGTTTGAGTCTGAAAGTTTTCATACGTTTGGTTGAAACAAAACCATGTAAAAGAATGGTCAAATTGTAATTACTTTTTCGACCAATGAAAAGGGATTCACAAGGGAGGGGTGAAACGGATTACATCATAGTGGGAAAGTAGGAGACATGTAAAATTCCAATTTTACCCTTTTCTAACATAAAAATTCTTCTCTTTTGTCCTGTCTTCTTTTTAAAACCCCTAACTTTAGGGTCTTCCTTTTTAAAACCGTGAGCCAGCAAGACAATCTCATTGAAGTCATATAATTTTTGTAATTTTAAGAATATTTTCTTATTACTTTTGATATTGCTTTTATTGATAATTAATTCTTATCGAAAACTCATCGAAAAAACATACACAATACTTTTTCTTAGGTGGGATTTATCCACAAAAAGATCACTAAAAATTCATATAGGAAGCGTCCTCTTGGATAAAAAGTTCGGATAATCATATTTCTCATAATAGAAAAACAAGAATTAAATATCTACTTTTGCCGGGTATATAAGCAATTTTCTTAATTTATTTATATATAAATCATTGATTAATGTGAAAATTAAAACATAATTAAAATTAAAATAATTGATATTCATCGAAGAAAGAAATCGGTAATAAACATAACTTTGCATTTGAAAAGGTTATTCATAACAAACAGCGAATTCATTTTACGTCAGTATTTCAATTCGCAATTTTCGAGGCTCATACCAAACACGATTGTTACTTTTCTACGCAGAAAAGAAACTGTAGGAAAATGAACGTAGCGAAATACTGCATGGGAAAAGTGTTTCCAGTGCAGTACTCAAACGGGCCCTAATTTGGCCCTAATTTTTATTTATTTTTGCATATTTGTGTGGGTTCATTATGTTTTACGAATTATTTTCATTTTTTTAATCTACTCGAATTTTTAAATAAAAAATAATAAAAAACAAAAACAAAAATAAAAACAGAACAAAACTTGCTCAAGTTTGCATGCATGCACTTACGAAAACAAACACTTAATTTATGTTTAAACACTAAAATTTTTCAATAAAAATAATAAGAAATCAGTTAATAAAAATACAAAAAAAACAAAGTTACTATAAAATGGAAAGTTAATTTAAAATTAAACTTCATAATTAATCGAAACAAATTAATTTAAAAAAATATAAAAATAATTAATTAAAACCCAAAAAGGTTTAGGGCTTGAACATTTATTTTTTCTTTATTTTGATATATTTACATAAATCCCCTTCCAATCTTCCCAAAGCCCTAATTCCCCAATCCCTAATTTCCCTCCCATCTTCTTCACCTCAAATCCGACCTCCGAGGGGAGACAAGGGACAACAATGGCGGCAAGGGAGCCTGACCCCAACCTTGGCTTCCTCACCAAGAGGGACACAGAGGTCAAGCTTCCCCGTCCCACGCGGGTGAAGAACAAGACGCCGGCGCCCATCCAGATCACCGCCGAGCAGATCCTCCGGGAGGCTCGCGAGCGCCAGGAACCCGACATACGGCCGCCCAAGCAGAAGATCACTGACCATACAGAGCTCTCCGACTACCGCCTCCGCCGCCGCAAGGAGTTTGAGGACCTCATCCGTCGCGTCCGCTGGAATACCTCCGTCTGGGTCAGGGTATGCCCTCATGGGAGGAAACGCAGGACTTGGCCCGCGCTCGCTCCGTCTGGGGAGCGTGCCCTTGAGTCGATTATCGAAATCACACCCTCTGGCTCAAGTATGCGGAGTTTGAGATGAGGAATCGCTGCGTCAACCACGCACGCAATGTCTGGGATCGCGCCGTCGCTCTCCTTCCCCGCGTTGATCAACTATGGTACAAGTATATACATATGGAGGAGATGCTCCGGAACATTGCTGGTGCCCGCCAGGTGTTCGAGCGATGGATGGACTGGCAGCCTGACATGCAAGGGTGGCTCTCCTACATCAAGTTTGAGCTCCGGTATGGTGAGGCTGCCCGCGCTCGTGCCATCTATGAGCGTTTGGTTGCTTGCCATCCCCTTGTCACTGCGTGGATTAGGTATGCAAAGTTTGAGATGAAGAATGGCGAGGTTGCGCGCGCCCGCGCTGTATATGAGCGCGCTACAGAACTTCTGGCTGAAGATGAGGAGGCCGAGCAGCTCTTTGTTGCATTTGCGGAGTTTGAGGAACGGTGCAAGGAGACGGAGAGAGCGAGATGCATCTACAAGTTTGCTCTGGATCATATACCGAAGGGGAGGGCTGAAGACTTGTACCGAAAGTTTGTGGCTTTTGAGAAGCAGTATGGTGACAGGGAAGGGATTGAGGATGCTATTGTAGGGAAGAGGAGATTTCAGTATGAAGAAGAGGTGAAGAAGAATCCTTTGAATTATGACTCATGGTTTGATTACATACGGTTGGAAGAGAATGTTGGGAACAAGGATATGATCAGGGAGGTATATGAAAGAGCCATTGCTAATGTGCCACCGGCGGAAGAGAAGAGGTACTGGCAGAGGTACATCTATTTATGGTAAGCAGATCGATCTTCCTATCTTACCTGGTTGACCATTTTCTTGGATGTGTTATTTGCAAGTCTAGTCTTATTGATCTTTATCTATTGTGTGTTTTGTTGTATAGGATTAACTATGCATTGTATGAAGAGCTTGATGCAAAGGATATGGACCGAACAAGAGATGTCTACCGGTAAGAATGTCTTAATTGTGAGCATATATGTTTTCACAAATTTGCTTGCTTTAGACATGCTATTGGTTGGGCAGTTGAAGTGAAATATGAGTATCACATCTTTAAGTAGATGAGCAATGTTTTAAAACAGACAACATGCAAATATTTTCTCATGGAATGACACTATTGTGTCTAAACTTTAGGTTTTTTCTTACAGATGATTTGTCTGGGTTATGGTGCTTCTATGGTTGCAATTTTCTGATGGAATGGACTCTGTGTTCTTGTTGAAGTTTGTCAATCATTTTTGGTATATAGTTTGTAGAATTCCGTGTGATACAATGCCATCATGTAGTGATGTGATATCCACTTTTTGGATAGGGTTTCTTAATTGATTCTTGTTTTGTTTATCCAGAGAATGCCTTAAGTTAATCCCTCATAAGAAGTTCTCGTTTGCAAAAATATGGCTTCTAGCAGCACAGTTTGAGATTAGGCAAAAAAATCTTAAGGCTGCAAGGCAAATTCTGGGAAATGCAATTGGAATGGCTCCAAAAGATAAGGTATTAATTGTGAAGTCTTATTTTTTAATGGGGACTTTAGACAAGTTATTTAGTGTAAAATGGCTTTGATCTAATATGGTGTGTTTTCAATGCAGATATTCAAAAAGTATATTGAGATTGAATTACAACTTGGCAACATTGATCGGTGCAGAACACTGTATGGGAAATATCTTGATTGGTCTCCTGCTAACTGTTATGCTTGGAGCAAGTTTGCAGAGTTGGAAAGGTCTCTCAGTGAGACAGAACGTGCTAGAGCGATTTTTGAACTTGCAATAGCTCAACCTGCATTGGACAGGCCAGAACTCTTGTGGAAGGTATGGATGTTTTCTGCAAACTAATGTTTTGGTTAAAATCTGATATTTATTTCTTTTTATATGGATTAGCTTCGATTACCAGATTAAGTTGACTTGACATGGACATCAAATGTATTTTTTTAATATTGATGTAGTGTACTTTTAGTGCTTTTTTATAAAGAGGGACGCTGGTTGGTTGCTGTTACATATGAAACAATATTTTGTAAAGAGCCTAATGAATTTCCAAAGGATAAGCAAAAGCTCTCTGATTAGTGTTTGTTTTCAGTGAAGACCGTAGAGTGGCCATAGAATTTAGATAAATATAAGGTGTCCAATTCCTCGTCTTGGGTAGAAGAAAGAATGTTTCATTTTTAGACTGATTAGAGTCAGGAACGTGTTGAATTGGTGGTTTATAATGAGTGATTTATGCATTTTCAAACTGAATTAGTTTAGTCTTTGCTTCATAACATGTGCTTCTTTCTTTCAGGCATACATTGACTTTGAAATATCAGAGGGTGAATTGGAAAGAACTCGGCAACTCTATGAGAGGCTTCTTGATCGAACAAAGCATTTGAAGGTATGGGTTAGTTATGCACAGTTTGAGGCATCTGCTGGCGCCGAAGAGGAACAGGACACAGATGCACAGATAAAGGTTGAGGAAGACTCTTTAAACGAACAACAGATGACAGAATGCATCCAAAGATGCCGAGGTAATTTGAAATCTATCAAACAGATAATAAATAGTTCTCTATAAACGTAAACCAGACATTTGAGTTCTCCTTTTGTTCCTTGTAGGTGTTTTCGAGAGGGCTTTCGATCATTTTAGAACAGCTGCACCCGAATTAAAAGAAGAGAGGGCAATGCTCTTGGAAGAGTGGCTTAATATGGAGGCCAAGTTTGGAAATCTAGGCGATGTTAGTCTGGTGCAGAAGAAGCTACCAAGGAAGGTAAAGAGGAAGAGAGCAATTGCATCAGAAGATGGTGTTCCTGCAGGGTACGAGGAGTACTTCGACTATATCTTCCCAGATGAGGTGGCGATGGCTCCTAACCTGAAGATATTGGAAGCTGCTTATCAATGGAAGAAACTCAAGGCAGGCTCTGATGATGACTGAGAAACAAAATTAAAAACAGGCGCCATTCAAGAAACAAGATTAAAGAAAAAAAAAAAATTGAAGTTCTATGTTTGTATCTTATCTTTGGTATGAATTAATCTGTAAATTAGAGCTTTGATGTTAACTCACACGTTTCATATTTTTTGCATTTGTATTTGCAAAACTGGGCTTGAGCCCTCTAATTTTGTGGCATTCAAACTGGGTTTTGTTTTCATTTGGTCGACTTGTCTCTCATAGAATGTATGAGTCAAGTTGTTTAACCCTTATGTGATTGACTAGTGATAAACCTAAAATAAGCTATTTTCATGTTATATAAATGTTTCCAATTAATTCACGAATGTTTTTTAATCTATTGCTATTGGATCTTTAGTGTTGTTTTTGAAAAGGGCTCGAGATTATTGTTTCTAGTTTGGATATCAAAATATTGGACTCTGTTTCATGCCTGTGAGATTCAGTGTTGTATTTTGTATTTGAGAATTGCTCGAAATCAAACCCTAAAATTCACACATTAATATTGTTCGGGACTCAAAATCAAATGTTGAGCTTGGTTTCATGCCTCTGATTTTGCCAAATGTTTTGAAACGTTCTGGTCATTTCAATCGTAAAGTAGTTCGGCAAGTGTTTTGAAGTGTCGACATCACCTGCGACTTGCTCATTCGTTGTAAGTCGGTAATATAATCGGGCCGACGGGCCGGACAAGCCTACGAGCCTCAAAGACTTTGTGTTGAAAATGTTTGGCTTTTTATGATTTGACCACTCCCCACCAGAAAATAATCAAGCGCTATTGCAATCCACTGAAGTGAAATCGCACCACTTTCCACTTTCCTCGAAAATAAACGGCCCCAGCTTTGGCTTACTACCTGATTTTCTCTCGAATGTGAATTTGTTGCGTATTTATAAAAAAAAAAAAATTAAAAAAAATAATCCAGATATAAAAGGGATTCCGAATTCCCAAATGCGCTTCGAGTTATCAATGCGCGGGAGCACGAAGTTCTCCAGACTGATGCTGAGCAGTTTCGGAACCAGTGGTTTCACCTCCAGCCTCGGATTCTCAAGAACAAGACCATGCTGCACCATGGCGGAAGATCGGAAGCTCGGAGGCTTCTTGGATTTCATGGAGAAGCTCAGGAATTACGAGAAATCTGGTGTGCCGAAAGGTGCCGGAACAGACTCCGATGATGGGTTCGATCTTGGTCGGATGCGGCGGCTCCTGCAGCGGCTCGGCAATCCGCACTCCAATTTCAAGGTGTCTCCTTTGCTGGAAACTCATGTTATTAAATTCAGCTGATACCCTAGCGTGAATTAGTTTGATGTTGTGTCATTGAACTTTGTGAAAGATTACTGCTTGATGCACCAAGCACAGGAGGAAATTTTGATTTTTCTTGATGTTGAATCTTTGCTATTTTTGCAGTGTAGCATTAAGAGAGGGATGCAAAGTGTTTCTTCTTCTTCTTCTTCTTCTTCTTCTTCTTCTTCTTCTTCTTAGAAAGCCTCTTCTGCATGTTTGAATTGTGAATACTTGCTTAGATTGCAAGCTTTTGTTTAGCTTATTTACCTGCTCTTTTCACGCCAATCCTACAAGCTCATTACTAAACTTGCCTATTCTCAAATGAAAGTTAACTTGTGTTAAATCTGTTGGCCATCTAAGGTATTATGGAAGGCTGGCCTAGGGCCATATGCAAAACTAGCATTTTTTTCTATGATGGAAACTTGTTAACATATGGTCTTATCCGGTGCATGACATAGATAAATTTATGGCATGTAGGCTGTTCATATTGCCGGCACCAAGGGCAAAGGATCAACTTCTGCATTTTTGTCCAATATTTTGAGAATAGAAGGGTATTCTGTTGGCTGCTATACTAGGTACCGCTCCTTAGATTTACATTAAAAGAATAAAGTCTTTTTGGTGAAATGTATTATTAGAATTTTTTTTTGCCATGTGCTTATTTTACATGAATTTGTGGATAGGCTGTATGATCAAAGATTGCTGGATAAATTCCAAATAAAATTATTTCTTGGGTCATTTCTCTGATTCATCAGCAAAACTAATGTGATCGTTTTATTCTTGACATGCCATGCTACAAGCATAGATTCTATGTTTTAATTTTTATTGTTATTTATTTATTTATTTATTTATTGCCTTTTGACCATAAATAAAAATCATCAACTACATATGCACTATTTTTTGGTTTGCAGATCATTGGTTTAGTTATTTAAGTTACAAAGGTTTCTCTGCAGCATGTAATTTTCACAAATTTGAGGTTGATAGGGATTTTGTTTATCACAGAGTCAGCCATGTGAAACCAATATCAAAGAATAAATTTTTGAATTTATTTTTTTGCTAGATGTGATTGAACACTCTTCAATTGATAATATGAGTATGTCTGTATTTTAAAGCTCACTGTATGCAGCCCACATCTACTGACAATTCGTGAACGCATTTCTGTTGGAAGAAATGGAGGCCCTGTTTCTGCTGATGCGTTAAATACTCTTTTCAGTAATGTGAAGGTAGTCATAGATGAGTCTATTGACCAGGAAAATGGAGCTCTAACACATTTTGAGGTAATGATAACTTTGCTTACAATGAAAAATTTTAGCCTTATTTTGAATTTCCAGAATTCACCTTATGCCAGGTTATCCTATAGTCATATGTCTAAGTTGTGATATAAAACTAAACTATCTCATTGAGCTAAAACTAGCATGCCTAAGCATCGTGACCCCTTTATTGTTTAGCTCTCTTAGAAAACCGTTTTGGACAATTTTCTACATTTGAAAAGCTATCTTCCTTGTGAATATTTACTTTTTGAAGCAAATGAATACTTTAGATCAGGAAGTTCACTTTTTACATGATTAACATGTTTTTTTAATAACATGATTAAGAGCTTCTAAACAAAATTTAGAATAATTCAAATGCATTGTGTTCCAACCTATGTTTGATTCCTCAATCCTCAGCCGTGTTTATTTTGCTCAGTGATCTCAAAATGTGGTAGTTTCATGCAGATGATGCCTAACCTTTAACAAATTGGAAGCTATTTTGGGCTGTCTTTACCACCCTTATGCAACCCAAGAATATGCCTCTTTATGTTTTGTTTGAGACATGGGCACCTTTCATCAATGTCCTTAGCACTGAGAAGTTGCTTCAAATATCTGGCTTTCCCTTTGCATTGTTCATGTTTTTCTTCCTTTGTATTCAAAACTTGACAAGAATGATTTTTGCAGGTTTTCACTGCCCTGGCCTTTTGCCTATTCTCTCAAGAGAAGGTTGATATTGCCATTGTTGAAGTAAGTAGTTGTCTGTTCAATTTTGTTACTAATTGAGTTTCCTTTGAACTTGTTTCAATTATCGCCTTCATTTTTTACTTGTCATATGGTTTTCCTACTGAATGAATGATAATGGAGGTCATGATTTCTTCAGGAATTAATATGGATTTTCTTGTCTAATAATAGTGTTGTGATTGCCTTGTTGAATAGGCAGGACTTGGAGGAGCAAGGGATGCAACAAATGTTCTATGCAGTAATGGGCTAGCTGCATCAGTCATAACTACTATAGGCGAGGAACATATGGCCGCTCTGGGTGGTTCCCTAGAAAGCATTGCAATCGCAAAGTCAGGGATCATCAAACATGGATGTCCAGTTCTGTACTCAATTCATGTGCTTTGTTTGTTACTGTATGCTCGATGCACATGGCTTTTCTGTACTGGATAGATCGAGCTAATATGATCCTAAATATGGCCTTAGAAGGGCGTACCTTTTTAATTGGTTGACATGTTTAGCCAGGGTGAATCCATTTCCAATATTAACTTATATTCTCTCTCATATAGGCCTTCTTTGAGCTGCTTCACATGAGAATAGATGGTATAGATGTTATCCTTTTACCTGTACTTCTATGCTATTCCAACACCAAGCTGATCCCTATTACAAGCTTAGGAGCTGCAGCGGGCAGAGTTAAGAATTATGCTCGATAGCCTCGTGGTTTAGTTTCTTGTACAGAAATAGTCTCTGGTACTTCTTAATCAATTAACAGATAGTTTCAAGGACATGCCATCATTGCCATGACCAGATGAAAGCACATGAAAAATGTGTCAATTGCTTTATGGCTCTGTATTAGGAAATGGTTGATGGTTACTTGCTTGTGCCTAACCCTGTCTCTTAAATGTTTCTTAAATGCCATATATATTTATTTACATGTGACCTGGGATATATCTCATTGTAACCATCTCGTAAATGCTATGCTTATAATTTTCTTTCACTACTAGGTGCAGTATATATTGACTTGATTATGTTCATTCTTTAATAGTAACCTAATGGCCTTATATGTTGGATTGGTTCATAACAGAAAGTTCCACAAAATAGGTTATACAAATGTTGATTGAATTTCTTGACAGCGTTTCAATTCTACTTTCTTTCTGTACTTGAGAAGTTTACTTAATTCTGTAACTCCCATTGATTGATTACTGGACTGCAAAGTATGCTCCTTTGATTATTATAGGGTATAATATTAACAACTATTATGGATATATATTGCCATGGTATAAATAATGAGTAGTGCCAGTCAGAGATATGGGTTGTTAAACTGTCGGGATGATAAAATAAATTTACTAATTAGAATGACAGAGCAAGTTTTCAAGGCTTGTTCTTGCATGTATATTTTGTTCAATGGTTTCTTTTTTTGCTTATTCTTCAGCAATTGCTAAATGTAATTTTATGATTAATGCTACAATCTCTTGATTTGTATCTGCTTTAAATAATTCAGGTTGTGATTGGTGGTCCCTTCGTGCCACACATTGAACACATAATTCGTGATAAGGCATTGCCAATGAGTTCTCCAGTCATATCGGCATGTGATCCTGGAATCCAGCATGTTGTGAATTGCCTTGGAAGAAAAGATGAAAAACCTTTCCAAATTTGTGACCTGCTTATTGATGTTCAGAAAGATATGAGATTGGTATAAGTGTGAAGATTTATCCTATTTGTTCAGTTTGTCCAAAGACGTGTCAAAGTTGCTTTGTTGTTATCTATCGCCTAAAACCTTTTTCCATTCTATACAGTTTATTCATCTGCCTAGTTTGAAACTTGGTATGCTTGGAGATCATCAGCTTCAGAATGCTGTTACAGCTACTTGTACAGCACTCTGTCTTCGTAATCAAGGTTAGTGTGTGCCTTATTTTTGTTTATATGTGCCTCTTTGCAAGTTTAAAATACTGGTATATATCTGTTGTCACATATACATGAGAAAAACTTTTTAGGGAAGAATTACTAGGATGCTTCTTTGAAATTTCATGGAAGAACCAGCTGTTTCTTAATCCAGATATGTCCTTTTATAAATGAAAATGAAATCAACTCAAATTTACAGTCACGATAATACAAGTCTCACTGATTGTTTAGTGAACACAGTTCAAAACAGAATTGGGTGAACAATATTTTAGTATATTGGTAAAGTTATAAAGAGATCATGCAATCCAATTTATTTGCTTTTATAAATGTTGTCCTACTTGACATTCTTGATAATTAAAGTGCTTTGTTGCCACATGTTCTATTCTAATGAACCTTTAAAGTTGTAAGGGTGGAAAATATCAGACTTGGCTGTTCGAGCTGGTTTAGAGTCTACACAGTTGCCTGGAAGGAGCCAATTTCTGACTACCAAAGAAGCTGAGGCTCTCCAGTTATCTAAAACGTCAGTTCTAATTGATGGAGGTACCCTGGATTCCTTGTATAAGAAAATCCTGCTAATGTGGTTTCTGCCATTTTCGTCTGTTGATGATTTGCGTTTATGATTTATTCTAGCCCATACTGAAGCATCTGCTAGAGGCTTGGCAGACATAATTAGAACAGTGCATCCATATGGACCACTTGTTCTTGTGGTGGCAATGGCAAGCGACAAAGATCATGCAGCTTTTGCAACCCAACTTCTTTCAGGTTCTGTTTCTATCTTGTCAAATCCTCTGGTGGTGTTACTAGATTGTTCCTGCTTAATCAGTAGTCTGAATAGGCCATTTACTTCTTTTATCTGAATTGATGTCAATTCATTATCATGCCACAAAATGACTTACTCTGATCTGTTGTCTTTTTAGTGTTGCTGCTGTTGTTGTATGCATAGTTTGACTTGTCCCTGCCAAAAATTGAGTTGCCCACTTTTTTCTGATCAATTTCAGAGTTCGTCTGCCTCTTTTGCTTGTTATATTTTTCTTTGTTTTCTTTTCCTTTTTTTTTTTTAAATATATATTCTTTTGCTTTTCCTGAGTACTTCTCTTTAACAAAGTGAACCAGTTAGTAATGATGATTGGAAATTTATTTGATATTGTTACATAAAGATGATCATGTCATTCAATAATGCTACGCTTAGAATACTAGCATCGGTGTGGTAATAATTAATAAATACAAACGCCTGAGTGTTTTTGATAGTAGCCAACTGAGAACAAATTTATGTAGAGAATTTAATGCAATATTCATACACAGAAGAATATCATAGGAACCCTGCATGAAATTAATGACAGTGGAATTGGACATGGAAGGGGAAAAAAGGAATTTATGTAGAGAATTTAATGCAATATTCATACACAGAAGAATATCATGGGAACCCTGCATGAAATTAATGGCAGTGGAATTGGACAAGGAAGGGGGAAAAGGTGAGGTAAAATAACATTTTTGGTTGCTGTTATAGGAGTAGTTGTGGAAAATTATCGTTAGTTGAAAATTAAGCCTGAGAGATTACGGGTTCAGTAATGCTTTTTTAAGTAACAACTTGAAAACCAACTTGTGAGTTAGATATTGACTTATGATATATGTTTTAGTATTTAAACTTCAGCCAAAATTCTGCTGTCTGGTTCAATGCTGCTTTCAACTCTCTGAACATCATGATTTCAGTCTTATGATCATCTTGCAGGTCGACAGCCAGACGTCGTCTTGTTGACAGAGGTCAATATTGCCGGAGGCAGATCCCGCATGACTCCAGCTACAGACTTAAAAGCTTCTTGGACAAGTGCCGCAACTTGTACCGATTGCCCATTATAAAGAATAGTAGAAGTTCTGATGAAGCTGGCAAATCAACTTCTAGACCACAGAGCAGGATCCCAATCTGGGCTCATTGTGGTTACTGGCTCCCTGCACATAGTTTCATCAATTTTGGCTGCCCTGAACGGTAAACTTGCATAATTATCATGTTCATCTTGTCGGCACCACCGCTGATCTTCAAGTCATTGATTTGCCATCTCAAAGTGCTAGAGAGACCAAATAACATCGGAAGATGACACACTGATCAGACCATGATTTAAATAAGGAGTTAAAGATCCCATTGACTTCTCAATTGGGTTGCAGTTATTAGTTTGAGATTCCATTCTCTACTTCAGAGAACATGCTTCCCAGTAATTGTACCAAGTTGTCATGTTTGGAGTCCTTGTTGTTCACTTATGTTGTCACTAATTTATAATTGCCATTTATTCAAGAATAAAATTTTCATCACTTGTGTGTCTATTGTGTGTGGGGATGTGGATTTTATGGGATGTGACAATGTGATTTCTGAATTTCCTTATAAAACCAAACAAAGGAAAATTGCTTTTTTTGTTGAACTCCATTGAATTCAATCCCCAGTTTGATGATGTTTCACTAGTTTTTGTTTCAATCTTGATACGAGAGCCAATCAATCTCTCATTCTTAAATGATAGAGCTTGGAAATGATATGCATGGGGGATTGAGCATTAAAAAAAAAAAAAGAACAAGAATAAGAACAAAGTGCAAGCCATGATATATAAAAGAACTGCATTGAAGAGTTTAAAATGATCTGAATCTCACTGACATTGAATAATGGTGTCTTTTGGAAAAGGTTAATAGTGGTGCTACCTCTGGCTCTGATTACCTACCTTCCTGACCATTCTTTATTACTTCTTTTTACTTCTTTTTGCAGAGGTTTAAACTTGGATTTGAATGTCAATTTTATAGTAAACATGATGAAGCTGTTCTGGCAAAGCAGAACTTTGAGTTACTGAAACTGAAAGAAAGTATACATGATGAGCTATATTTTCTTTTTCACAGTTACTGTTCCACCATTTGACTGAGAACATTCAGGTTGAAATCAAAACCAGTGAAGAATAATTTTAATCATCTTCTAACAATAAGCAAACCAAGAAATTACCACTCATGACTTCATCAAACAAAGTACAACAAGTGCAATGTTTATATGTTTCTTCTTCTTCTTCTTCTTCTTCTTCTTCTTTTAGCAAAGCAAAACTGCAGGCAAAGTCACAATCAAAGAAACACTTTAGCAAAAGACGCATCTTACAAGCCCCAATGAATACCTTTTCCTCCTTGAAGAATGAGAGAGACACATCCATGCATTGTTATGTGTGCTTCTTCATCTCCACTTCTTTATGAAGCTACTCTGCACCATTCTAGTTCACATCAAGCCACATTCATTCATCATTCATTAATACATTATACCAAAAAGAAAAAAAAAACAAATCACAAGAAATAGAAGAAGTATATCTGTTTTTTAACTTCTTTCTCCAGCTACTCCCTCCACTCCACTCAAGTATTAATCTCCACAGAGCATCAAAACTGCTTGTCAGTACACTGTACACCCATGAGTGAAAAGTTACATATTCACTGGTACAACAAGAAAAAGATAAAAAGTTACAACAAGCTTGTCCTTAAGGTTCATGTGGCACCATCACTGAAACTCCAAGACTTGATGCCTTTGATATCCTCTGAATGGGGTCACTTCTTCCAAGCAGATAAGACCAGTGATTAGTGTCTTCTGAGAGGGCCCTTGGACCCACAAAGCTTTAGTTTGATATTGTCCTTATAATAAGAAAGTCTGCTTCTGTTCTTCATGCTGGTTTCCTCCTGACAGTGGTTTACAGATGCTCACCATCTTCTTGTCCTCTTTCCCTTGCTTTTTCTTTTCATACTGCCAACTTGTTGCTTTTCTTCCGGAGATTTTCTGAAGCTCTGTATCATCACAAACTAATGTCTTTCATCTTTGGACAGTTCTGTGTTAGACTGTTATATATATATATATATATATTTGTTTATTTGTGTTTAATTATTACATTCAGTTATCTTGAAGTTAAGAATGGATCAAGAATAATGTGAAAAGATTTGAGTTTATGGAAGCTTATTCAAAAGTGAAAGTTTATTTTCCTTTTGATTGAGACAGTCACTTTTTTAGCCTGTGACTGTGAGGAACGTTATTTTTTAAGAATTTCTATCTTGATCAGTAAAAGTCTAAAATAATACTACTCTATTATAAACGCATGGTTTCCTCTTTTACAGAAGTTGTTTTACTCTTTTTATCTTTAAACGTGGATTAAATGATTTTACTTTATGCAGTATAATTTTGTATTGTTTATTATTTTTAATATTATCCTCTGTAAAGAACAAAGAACTTTGTTGTTTGTGTTCCTTATTAAACTCCGGTTAGATTATATACCTCACTGTTTATTAATCTAAATGCTTATTTATTTTTTTAAAATAGATGTACACATAAACAAATCATTCAATCTATTGATATCTAATATTTTTTCTAAAATGTTTATATCCTATAAAGGATGCCTGTATAAGGTGTTTATATTTTACTGAATAGATAAATTCAAATTTTAGCTTGCATAACATAGAGATATAGGTGTTGTTTAGCCAAAACAGTTTAAGTTTACTAATTCCTACATGTCATTTATTTTTGACTTGGTAGTTTCCATATTGTATATGTGAAACTCGGCCATTGTGTTTTTTTTCGTTCTTCAACTGAAATTTATTTTTTTTTGAATTAGCATGACTTGTTCCCAGAAAAAAAAGAAAAACATGACATATGGAAAACGGAGGAGGAAGCATTGTTTTCAACTTTGTGGATAGATTCAAATATTTAGTGTCCATTGCTTTCAATTCAGTCAAAATAATAGAAATGTACTGTTTTTAAATATTATTTTGTAACTATCCCTCTCAGTCTTCATGTACATAAATTCTCAATATTTAGTACATACCTTCAAAATTTTAATAAATAAAATAAAACCTAACTCTCTAATGACTTACAGAAAGTATAAATTTTATCTTTCATAATACACAGTTTTAGAAGTTAATTTTTAAATAAAAAATCTCAATTAATCACTGTATCTACATATCCAAAAAATAAGTGCTAACAAAGAGGAGAAATAAATTACTATTTTCCTTTTATATATATATATATATATATTATTAGGGCACGTTAGCTACTCGTACATCAACAACCTTCGAATGACCAAAATAATAATTCATATAAAAATAAAATAAATTAAATTAAAAAAAGGAAAAAAAATGCGCGCAATTACAAACAAACCTGCCAGTTCTCCTCGGCGATGAATTCACGCTTTAAAAGAACTCCTCGGCGCCCACTTCCAGAGCTACAACCCAAAAGAAAAGAAAAGAAAAGAAAAGAAGCAAAAGCAAGCAAAGCAAAAGCACGATCTCAGCTCCATCACCGATAGGAAAAGAGAAAGAGAACCTCTCCTCCTTCTCCTTCTCTCTTCTTCTCTCTCTCTCTCTTGCTCTATGTATATCTCTATCTCTCTCATATGATAGCTCCCAATGAGACACCAATCTCTTTTTTTTTAGCAGTAGGGCAGACAATGGCGAGAAAACAGAGACCAAAGGGGAAAACCGGACCTTTTGCTTTTGTTTTTAAGAGACATGCTAGGTTCGCTGAATTGGAAAACACACCCTCTGATTTCTAGGCCGAAGAAGTCATCTTTTTTCTTGGGATTTTGAAGGTTATTCATGGCGGAAGTGGGGGTTGGTGGTGGGGCGAAGGTCAGAGTTGTGAAATGCCCCAAATGTGAGAAGCTGCTCCCGGAGTTGGCGAATTTCACGGTTTATAAATGTGGTGGATGTAATGCTACTCTTCAAGGTTTGTTTTTTCTTTTTCTTTTTTATTTTTTTGCTTGAAAGCTTAGATTTTGGGTGTGGTTTGATGCTTGAGAACTTTTCGGAGTTTTAGTAGATAATAAGAATAGGAAAGATTTCATTTTTTTACTGTGTTTTTTTGCGTTGAATATGTGGCAGCTGGATTGAACTTCAGTTGCTTCTCATTTTCTAGTTTTTGGGTGGTTTCAACGGATTTAAGTTTGTTTATAGAGTAAATTTTGCTTCTTTTGTTTTTGTTTTTTCTTTGGATGTTTTGTGCTTAGATGCCTGACCAGATTCCCATCCATATCCCAATGTTTTCTCCTTTAGGTGCCATTTGTTGGCAGTTTTTGAAGTTTTGGAAGATTATAGATTTAAAAGGTTGTCTTGTCTTGTCCATTGATTTTTATTCTCCACTTGCTTGGACTTGTCACGGGTTTGGTGGAAGAGTTTTATTTAAAGTTTTCCTTAAATTTGTTATTATTTTTCTTTGGCTTAGATTTTAGTAGTTTGGTAATTTTCTCGTGAATGGGCTAAGAATGTGTTTTCTCTATCATTCTTGGTGGTGCGTCTTAAATGCAATACTTTGGTCTAATTTGATTTTCTTCCTTAAACTAAAAAAGGTTTAAAAAGAGATTTTTTTTTAATCACATTTGGCCTTGATATAATTTTAGTTCTGTTCATTTTCCCGAGAAGAATATGGTTCATTCCTCATGTTCTCATTTTATAGATTTGAAGATTTTTCTCCGTCTCTGCTTCTAGTCTGATGTTTATCTTTTATAATGCTTTTAGTTTTATATTAAATTTAGAAATGTATCATGCCCAAACATTTCTCTGTTTTACTTCTACGAACTTCATTTGAAATAGTTTTAGTTGGTTGGTGTTTGGTTTTTATTTACTGGATTGACAAGTACTGTTCTTGTAATGCAGCCAAAAAACCAGCTGCAGTAATGGGAGCTCCGTTAGGACAACCTGATGGAGAAAAGGCGAAAATGCCTGAAAATTTGAAGAGTTCTTCCAATAAGATGGTGGCCTCTGAGGTGATCTCCGATACTGATTTTGAGGTTAATAGTTCTGGTTGTTTGATGGAAAATGGGTCGAATGAAGTAGCAGAATCTAACACTAAAGGAAGTCAGACCAGGAAGGTTTTGAATGAACCTCAGAGTCCTGATAGAAGAATTGGAAATAAGGTGGTCTTGGATGGGGTTGACAGTAAAGTTGGTAGATATCGGCACCCTTCTAAAGCTCTCGTCAGAGACATAAGCCCGAATGCTGCTGAAATGCCCAAAACAAATGCTGGAGACGACTTGCGATTTAATGAACAAAATGAGTTCCCCAATGTGCAGCAAGAAGTCCCGCGAGCTCCTAAAGCCTGGAAGGGTGAGGAGAGGGGAAGTCTTCCATCTTACCGTGGAGCATTGAGGGTCTCCGCAGAAGGCATTGGTCTCGGTCCTTACCCTGATGAAGGTCCATCCAATTACCATATGAAACAGAATGCTGGTGGACTGAATAGAGTACAGAATCTGGACCAAGACCGAGCGGAGCTTCTGCAAAAGCTTGATGAACTGAGGGACCGGTTGAGACGATCTTGTGAGGTTACAGACACTAACAGAGACAGGACTCCGACACATAAAAGGGCAGTGTCTTCAAATCCTTATGGAAATCATGGTCAGAATGCTTGGTTCTCTGATGGCTCATCATCTCTGAATCGGGCTTCTTCTCGCCATGATCCTTTCCTTAATGAGCACATTGTGGATATGGCAAATGCTTATCCTGCAACGCAGAGCAGTTTTCCGGGATACAGAGAGCCATTTGGTTCTCAATCACTTAGAATGCCTGCTTTTCACCGCAATGTTCAGCATCCACAAGGATCATATAATGGTTACCCTTTTGGTCAGCTGGATCGGGATCCGGTTTTTTCTTATAATTATGATGGTATGTACCATCAGCCTGCATGTTCATGTCAGCATTGCAATAGACACTGCCCGGTACCAGCGCAAGCGCCACCGACCATTTTTGGCAGTCGAAGGGCTCCGTATATCGCACACAACAACGGATTTTATCCTGTAGAAGATCATTTGCATTTTGGTCAGCGAAGTTATAATCACAGGCTGGCAAGTGCTTCTCTTAATTCCCACGGGCCACTGAGAAACAAGAGGCCCGTATTTAATAAGGATGGTCGTTCCTGTCGGCCTGTAGCCGGTGCTGCTCCATTTGTTGTCTGCTGTAATTGTTCAAAAGTGCTTGAGCTACCATCAAGATTGTTGCTGGTTAAGAAGAAAAAGTTCAAGCTGCAATGTGGGTCATGCTCCCAGGTGATCTCAGTCGAACTTGATGGAAAAAAGCTCACTACATCAGTTGTCATTGAAGATAATGGTCCTACTGGTGGAATGAAAGAGAATTTGCCCTGCTGTGATAATCTTAATCAGTATCCTGGCATGCTGTACTCCGGAGATTATGATAGTCCTGGCTATGAAGTTGGATCCAGTGATGACAAGCTCGTTTTACCCTCCTTTCCAAACTCTAGCCCTGAAATGCTAGAGAAGGAATGTGGATTCAATTTAAGTGAGTCGGAGAAAATGCAAGGACTATCATCATCTTCCAGCACAACTGAGGATGTTGAGAGCTCAGATAGCTTGATTTGTCAGCAAGACATGCCCAGCTCCACTGAACTTCCTGTAGAAGTTGAATTGCCTGCGCATGTCCCTGGCTTACCACTCCGAGAGCATTTCGCACACCCGTTATCTAGCCATGTAATGAATGGACCTGGAAAGGGAAGCAGGAGCCGGCGCTCTGATCAGGAAAAGACTGTACCAGTACATGGTAATTTCAAGCAGAACTCTGTAAAAGATGTACCTGTGGCTGCTGAGATGGATTTGTCAGTTGATGACGGTCCAAATCCTGGTATTTCCCATGACACTTGGGAAGTTGGCAGATATGAAAATCAACCCAAAGCTGGCAAAGGTAGTGACTCATTTTTAGCTGGACTTATAAAGAAGAGCTTTAAAAAAGACTTCCGGTTTAATCAATCAGAGGAGAATAGCAAATCAAAGGTTTCAGTTAATGGCCATCCTATTTCTGATCGGCTAGTCAAAAAGGCTGAGAAGCAAGCTGGGTCAATCCAAACTGGAGACTATTGGTAAGCTTCTGGTTCATTCACAAGAATGCCATGCATTTTTGAAATGGCACAAAATACAATTAAGTTTTGTAATACTCATATTTTCTTCTGTTTCTGTGTAGGTATGACTACCGTGCTGGATTCTGGGGCGTTATCGGGCATCAATGCCTTGGCATAATTCCTGTAAGAACCTCAAGCTGAATGTGTAGAAATTTATTAAAAATTATATCACTAAGATTGATTGATGAAATATTTTCTTCATTCTTCTTGCAGCCTTTCATCGAGGAATTTAATTATCCTATGTCTAGATCTTGCTCTAGTGGGAATACTGGTGTTATTGTAAATGGGAGAGAGCTTCATCAAAAGGATTTGGATTTGCTCGTTGGAAGAGGCCTTCCACCCACTGAAGGTGGTTCTTATATTGTTGAAATCTCCGGTAAAGTATGGGATGAAGCCACCGGAGAAGAGCTTGATTGTCTTGGAAAGCTTGCCCCAACGTGAGTTGTTTTTTCCCTTTTCATTTGACTATTGAGATTTTCTTACTGAAGTATCAATGTTTATTCTGAAACATAGGTTAGTAGGAGTTTTTGCATTGAATTAGTGTCATATATGTTAGTTATACCCCAACTATGTCACAATGATATTCGATTGGAGTACTTAAACTGGATTTGCAGTTACAGTGAAGTTGACTCCAAAAATAAAAATTTAAAATTAATATGAGCCATTGTTCATGTTAACTTCTGCCAATCCTGATCTCATACAAAGCATACATGTTATTTTTGAATATTTCTTAATAGTTAATATTGAATGCTTTTTCTTAACAGTTGTTGATACCGATCTATAATTAATTAATGTTGAATTGTGTTTTGTTGAACAGAGTTGAGAGAGTAAAGCATGGATTTGGAATGCGAGTTCCAAGAGCCACTACATGATTTGTTCTAGTAATGACACATTAGAAGGCTTCTTAGTTGTGTGGTCAGAGAGGTTGCTCTGCTGGTCTTAACTATTTCAGTGTCTATTGGATATTTTGTAACTGATTCCATGTATGTGTTCATTTTGTGGAGAATGCTTTTGTTGTCAGGAATATATCAGATTTCATCTGGAAAAAATGTATCATTTTTCTATGAGATATTATTAAACTGAGCTCGACCTCGAATTAATTTTGATTCAAACTCGAAAGCTAAGACTTCGGACTAAATTGAGCTTAGTTCAACAGTTTAAAATATATAAACATTTTATAATATATATATATATATATATTTATAATATATAGCAATTGTGTTGTATAATTTTTAGTATTCATAGCAGTATGGAACTGTGATAAGTTGGAAATGCGAGAGAAATCCCAGACATGTCCGAAATTGTGAAATATATATATATATATATATATATATTTGATTAATAGGTGACAGGTGTATAAGTTATGTAGTTTATAGATTTTTTTAGAAAAATCTTTCAGCCTTACAGCCTGGAGAAATAAAATTAATGTTTTCCTCTTATGGAATCCACACATAAACCAGTAAATAATATTGGATTCAAATATTAAGTGCATGGACAATACAAAAACAGTATTATTGGGCAAAACGATTCAAACTCTTACCCTCTTTTTTTTTTTCACTCTTTATGTCATATTATTGGGTTCCAATGGCTGACTAAACGGAATAGTTAATTGTAACTATTAAATTTTATTTATTTTAATATATATTTATAGCATTTTTGACAGCACATTCTTTCCTTACCGAGCTCGGTTGCGGAATCCAAACTTCTCTCAGATTCAGTTTATTTATTTGAAATTTGAAAATTATTCGACCGTTGTTCGTCGTCTCTATAAAACAACTCTAATTCCTAAACCCTTGATCTTCAATCTCATTCTTTCTTCTCACCTGAGAACTCTCGATCAGCATCTCCAATGGCGGAAGTGGTGACAAAGAAAGGAAGGAGCCGGAAGCCATTGAAGGACATCTCGGCCAACGATGTCAACATCTCTGCAGGGAATCCCTCCTCAACAGCCCCATTCCCCAAAGGCGAGAAGGAGAACCGCGAAGGTCTCACTCTGAACTCTTCTCCAAAGAAGAAAACCAAGAAGGTCGCCTCTAAGCCCAAGGCCTCATCCCCTGCTGATGAGATCTCCTTGGAGGATGAGTTGCGAGAGATGGAGGAGAAGTTTGAGAAGCTGCAGATCGAGAAGAAGAAGACTGAGGAGCTCCTGAGAGAAAGGGAGGAGATGCTCAAGCAGAAGGATGAGGAGATTGAGAAAAGAGGCAAGGAGCAGGAGAAGCTCCAGAAGGAGCTCAAGAAACTACAAAAGCTGAAGGAGTTCAAGCCCACTGTGGTAACTTTAGAAATGGATCTTCTTTCCCTGTTATTTCTCCTTTTAAATTCTTGGATTGAATCTTTCTAAGGTTCTTTGAATGCTTGATGATGAGCAGAGCCTTCCTGTTATCAAGTCATTGAGGGAGAAGGAAGAAGAGAACAAGGACAAGAAGAAGAAAAAGAAGAAAAACAAGGATTTAGTTGAGAAGAAGAAGCCATGCGCGGCTTACATCTCTTGGTGCAGAGATCAATGGAATGAGGTCATTTAAAAAACAGAATTTCCAAATTGAAGCAATCTTGTGATTTTTCTTTCTTTTTGTGTGATAAGAAGTCTCTAAATTGGGGATTTCTTTCGTTATTTAGGTTAAGAAGGAGAGGCCAGAAGCTGATTTCAAAGAGGTCTCCAACTTGTTGGGAGCTAGATGGAAGAGTCTGAGTGCTGAGGAGAAGAAGCCTTATGAGGAGAAGTACCAGAAAGAGAAAGAAGAGTACTTGAAGATTGTTGGGCAAGAGAAGCGAGAGAATGAGGCAATGAAGCTCTTAGAAGAGGAGCAGGTTCAGAAGACAGCAATGGAGTTGCTTGAGCAGTATCTTCAATTCAAACAGGTCTGAAAACAATCGCCAATGATTTGAAATCTTTGAATTCTTTGTTCTCTTCTTTGTCTGACAATGAGCTTACCAATGGTTTTGATTTTCACGTTGGAAGGATGCTGAGAAAGAAGTGAAGAAATCCAGGTACATAGAGGCCCTGGCTTGTTACATGTATTTTTAAGTTATTGTGAAGATATTGATGTGTTTTTTTGTCAACTTTTTTAGGAAGGAGAAGGACCCTCTTAAGCCAAAGCAGCCAATGTCAGCTTTCTTCTTGTACTCAAATGACCGTCGCGCCAGTCTCATTGAGGAGAAAAAGAATGTGCTTGAGGTGATTTATTGATTACTTCTAGCGTTGCACTGTCCATATTGGTGTTTTATATAACTCTGCAATTTGATTCATTTGATTTGTTTGGTAATAGATTGCTAAGATAGCAGGAGAGGAATGGAAGAACATGACAGAAGATGAGAAGGCACCATATGAAGAGGTCTCATTGATTAACATTTACTTTTTATTTTTCAATTTTATATTTCTGAAAGCCATTATTTTCGACAAACTTACAAATTTCAATCTTATCTTTTGACAGAAAGCAAAGCAACAGAAAGAAGAGTATGCTCGGCAAATGGAGCTTTACAAACAGAGAAAGCTTGAGGTAATATCAATTACAAGTTTATGATTGCCATTATTTGTTGCCCATTGTTTGACTTGTAAATTGTATGAATGCAGGAAACTGTATGCCTAGAGAAAGAAGAGGAGGAACAGAAGAAAATTCTGAAACAAGAGGCACTTCAGTTGCTAAAGAAGAAGGAGAAGACAGAGAACATAATTAAGGTTTGTACTTGTTCTTCAATTCAAATACTCACTTCAGCATTAAACTTCTACCTAATCTTAAAACATATCGGTTGAGAATCAGAAAACTAAGGAAACTAAACAGAAGCAGAAGAAGAAACGGGAAGAGAAGAACACTGATCCAAACAAGCCAAAGAAGCCAGCCTCATCCTTTCTGCTTTTCAGGTTTAAAAACTTAGCATAAGAAACTTGCAAGTGAGCTGAATGCAATGTGTCTTAATTATTAATATGCCATTTCAGTAAAGAAGCAAGGAAATCTTTGCTAGAAGAGAAGCCAGGCATCAGTAACTCTACACTTAGTGCCATGATATCCGTGAAGTGGAAGGTCTGTCTATCATTCATATACCTGGTCAAATAAACATCTTCCATTCATGTTCCTTTATTGTAAACAACATTTTTTTAATTGCAGGAACTAAGTGAAGCTGACAGAAAGGTGTGGAATGAAAAAGCAGCAGAAGGCATGGAAGCATACAAAAGAGAAATGGAAGAGTACAACAAGTCAGTTGCCAATGGTAACAATGTAGTTCCTAACAGTTAGTCTGCAAGTGTGATTTGTTCAATTGGTTTTTGGTTGTTCAGACTGAGCATAGAGAGATATGCAGCATTTGTTTCTCTTTTTGATCTTCTAGATCACCTGTGGCTGATCTTCATGACTACTGTGATTTGTTGAATTAACATTTTGTAATTTGGTTTGGATCATTCATTAATCATGAATGTGATTTTTGGAATTAGCATTTTGTGATTTGGTTTGGTTGCACATCACATCATACCTGTCCCTCAGTTCATCAAGCTTTTTTTTTCCTGATTAGAAACTTGTTCTATTTTCTTCCCGTTCTTTCTTTTTTCTTCCTTGGCAATGTGCATTCTGAATCCCTTTTATCTTTGGCAAACCAAACTCCTGTATCTTTGACAAACTGAACTCCTATGCTCTGGCAAAATTAGCAATTCTTTTTATTTTTTTTGGACAAATGACATAAGCGCATTAGCAAATGTTTTTTTATTGGAATTTTAAAACTATATAAAATTCGTATATAATTAAGGAAATTTCCCAAAATTCAAGTGTTACGATTTTATCTGAGGAAACAATGGCAAAGTGACCGGTAACAGTCCAGATAAACCAATTTCTCAGGGGATTAAAATAATTTCTTTTTTTTTTTTCTTTTTTTTTAAGAAATGTACATCATTCTGTGCTCTTATTTTTGAAAATGATTAATTTTATTAGTGCCAATTGCGTCATATATGTATCATCAGGCATCACATATTGATGCCAAGAATTTATTTAAAATTTTTCAGTCTGTTTTCCCCTATTGACATTTGTTGTCTTTTTTCTTGCCGCCATCGCAATGCATCAATCAAACATTATTGGTTCCTTCCAGAGCATGTTATATGGGCCTTTTCATAGAATGGACTAGTCGCCAAACTTGTAATTAATCTTCTCATTTACATAATCATATAATCAACATTCTAAGGCTTTTTTTTTTTAATATTACTTTTTTTTAATTAATTACTAAAATAGGTATTTTTAGAATTATTTACCAAATTAGGTATTTTTATTTTTTTAATATTAAATTTTAAATTTTTTTAATAGTCGTGGGTTCCACTGGTTTTTTAATATTAAAATTCTATTTTTTAAAAAAATTGGCAGGTCCCACTAGTTTTTTAATATTAAAATTTATTTTTTAAAAACTGAGATGGGTCCTACTAGTTTTTTTAAAATTAAAAACAATTTTACACTAAAACACTTATTATTTCGTAAAATTTTTTACAACTAGTTTTATTCCCACTTCTACTTTCACTAATCCCTAATGAGATAAAAAAATTATGGGTAATATTCGATTAAAAAAATTTAAAAAGATAAAAATCGTTATTGTTAAAAATTTTTTTATACATAAAAAAATTAAAAATTATCTCCAATATTAGAATAATCAATAATCATAGAGTAGGTGAGTAGTATTATGCGGGTTACATTGTAATAAATTATCACTGATACCTACCCCATTCACAAGAGCTATTAGATCAAATTCATCATAACCATCAATTTATTATTAGGTGGAGGCCACAAATAATTCATCCCATTAATTTTAAACCAACCAAATTCACTCTTCATCTTCTTCTTCTCTCTCTCTCTCTCTCTCTCTCTCTCTCTCTCAATCTCTTCTCGCTAAACATCAACCATGGATGGCGATGACGGAGCTGTTCGAGTAGTAGTCTTGCCACCACCCTGGCATGGGTCACCTTATCCCCTTCGGCGAACTCGCCAAGAAGCTCGTCAGCCGCCACTCCATCTCCGTCACCTTCATCACCTTCTCCAAGTTTGCTTCCAAAGCTCAGAAGGCCTCTTCGATGCCCTCCCTCCAACCATCACCTCTATCCATCTCCCTCCCTGATTCTCCTCGCCGACATCCCTTCCGACGCGAGAATCGAGACTCGTCTCTCCATCGCCACCCTCCGCTCCCTCCCCGCCCTCCACTCCATCCTCCAAACCCTACAGCAAAACGCTCATGTTGTAGCCTTCATCGCCGACCTCTTCACCACGGATGCGTTTACTGTTTCCAAACAACTCGGCATACCTTCCTTCTTGTTCTTTCCTTCCAACTTGTTTACCCTTTCCCTGTTTCTTCACTTGCCTGAGTTGGACGCTTCAACGACGTGCGAGTTCCGGGACCTGCCGGAACCACTGCAGCTTCCTGGTTGCGTGCCGATGCCCGGTTCCGAGCTACTTCATCCCTATCCAAGACAGGTCCAACGACTGTTACAAGTGGATGGTACACCATGGCAGGCGTTTCCGAGATGCTGACGCAATTCTCGTCAATACCTTCAAAGACATCGAGCAAGAAACGGCCAAGATCATTAACAAAGAAGACATCAAGTGGCCACCGGTTTATTTAGTCGGTCCGCTGATCCAGTCCTTCTCACCCGACATCGAACTAGTCAACTGCTTATCTTGGCTCGACAAACAACCAAAAGAGTCCGTTCTGTACGTGTCGTTTGGTAGCGCTGGCAGACTGACATGCTCCCAGATGAAAGAGTTGGCCTGCGGGTTAGAGATGAGCGGGCAGAGATTCCTGTGGGTGGTCCGGACCCCGTCCGACATTGAATCCGACGCCAAATACTTCAATTCAATGAACATCGACGACCCTGTTGCGTTTTTGCCAGAAGGGTTCGTGGAGAGGACTAAGAATGTGGGTTTATTGGTGCCGTCGTGGGCGCCGCAGGTGCAGGTGTTAGCGCACGGAGCGACTGGTGGGTTCTTGTCCCACTGCGGGTGGAACTCAACGCTTGAGAGTGTGATGCATGGCGTACCCATGATAGCGTGGCCCTTGCATGCGGAGCAGAGAATGAATGCTGTGATGCTGACGGAAGTTGTGAAGGTGGCGTTGAGGCCGGTGGTGGCGGCGGATGGGATTTATAAGAGTGAGGAGATAGCGAAGGT